>NW_019944593.1:59405-66860 GCF_002910315.2 Salvelinus sp. IW2-2015 | reverse complement strand
GTGGTGTAGTTATAGTGGCGGATCTGTGTAGTATAGTGGCGGATCTGTGTAGTATAGTGGTGGATCTGTGTAGTATAGTGGTGGATTCTGTGTAGTATAGTGGTGGATGCTTGGTGTAAGTATAGTGTCTGTGTAGTCATATATCGGTGGATCTGTGTAGTAATAGGTGGATCTGTGTAGTATAGTGGTGGATTGTGTAGTATAGTGGTGGATCTGTGTAGTATATGTGTCGGAATCTGTGTAGTATAGTGGTGGATCTGTGTGTATATGGTGATCTTGTAGTATAGTGGGGATCGGTGTCAGTATAGTGGATCTATGTAGTATAGTGAGTGGATCTGTGTCGTATAGTGGTGGATCTGTGTGAGTGATAGTGGTGGATCTGTGTAGTATAGTGGTGGATCTGTGTAGTATAGTGGTGGATCTGTGTAGTATAGGGTGGATTGTGTGTAGTATAGTGGTGGCGGATAAAAAATCTGTGTAGTATAGTGGGGATTGTGTGTATACGTGCCGGATCTGTGTAGTATAGTGGTGGATCGGTGTAGTATAGTGGTGGATCTGTGTAGTATAGTGGTGGATCTGTGTAGTATAGTGGTGGATCTGTGTGGTATAGTGGTGGATCTGTGTAGTATAGGATAATGTAGTATAGGTCGATCGTGTAGTATAGTGACGGATCGTGTAGTATAGTGGGCCGGATCCGTGTAGTATAGTGGCGGATCGTGTAGTATAGTGGCGGATCCGTGTAGTTAGTGGCGGATTCCGTGTAGTATAGTGGCGGATCCGTGTAGTATAGTGGCGGATCCGTGTAGTAATGTGTGGATCGTGTAGTATGTGGGCGATCCGTGTAGTATAGTGGCGGATCCGTGTAGTATACGTGACGGATCTGTGTAGTATAGGTGGCGATCCGTTGTAAGTATAGTGGCGGATCCGTGTAGTATAGTGGCGGATCCGTGTATATATGCGGATCCGTTGTAGTTAGTGGCGGTCCGTGTAGTATGTGGCGGATCCGTGTAGTATAGTGGCGGATCCGTGTAGTATAGTGGGGATCCGTTGTAGTATAGTGGTGGATCCGTGTAGTATAGGCGGATGCGTGTTAGTAGTAGTGACGGATCCGTGTCAGTAATGTGGCGGATCCGTGTAGTATAGTGGCGGCGATCCGTGTAGTATAGTGGCGGATCCGTGTAGTATATGGCGGATCCGTGTAGTATAGTGGCGGATCCGTGTAGTATAGTGGCGGATCCGTGTAGTATATGGCGGATCCGTGTAGTATAGTGGCGGATCTGTGTAGTATAGTGGGCGGATCTGTGTAGTATAGTGATGGATCTGTGATATAGTGATGGACTGTGTAGGTATAGTGGTGGATCTGTTGTAGTATAGTGGTGGATCTGTGTAGTAAATGTGGATCTGTGTATATAGTGGTGGTTGTGTAGTATAGTGGTGGATCTGTGTAGTATAGTGGCGGATCTGTGTAGTATAGTGGTGGATATGTGTAGATATGGTGATATTCTGTGTAGTATAGTTGTGGTCTGTGTTAGTATAGTGGTGGATCTGTGTAGTATAGTGGTGGATCTGTGTAGTATGGTGGTGGATCTGTGTACTAAGTGTGCTCTGTGTAGTATAGTGGTGGATCTGTGTATATAGTGGTGGATCTGTGTAGTATCAGTGGCGGATCTGTGTAGTATAGTGGCGGATCTGTGTAGTATAGTGGTGGATATGTGTAGTATATGTGGTGATCTGTGTAGTATAGTTGTGGATCTGTGTAGTATAGTGGTGGATCTGTGGTAGTGTAGTGGCGGATCTTGTGTAGTGTAGTGGTGATCTGTGTAGTGTAGTGGTGGATCTGTGTAGTGTAGATGGTGGATCTGTGTAGTGTAGTGGTGGTCGTGTAGTAAGTGGTGGATCTGTGTATGTATAATGGTGGATCTGTGTAGTATAGTGGTCGGTTGTGTGTATAGTGGTGATCGTGTAGTATAGTGGTGGATCCGTGTAGTATAGTGGTGGGATCGTGTAGTATAGTGGTGATCCGTGTAGTATAGTGGTGATCCGTGTAGTATAGTGGTGGATCTGGTGTAGATAGTGTGGATCTGTGTAGTATAGTGGCGGATCTGTGTAGTATAGTGCGGATATGTGTAGTATAAGTGGCGGATCTGTGTAGTATAGTGGCGGATCTGTGGTAGTATAAGTGGCCGATCTGTGTAGTAATGGGTGGATCTGTGTAGTGTAGTGGTGGATCTGTGTAGTGTAGTGGTGGATCTGTGTAGTGATGATGTGGTATCGTGTGATTGTTAGTATAGTGGTGGATCTGTGTAGTATAGTGGTGGATCTGTGTAGTTAGTGATGATGGTAGTGATCTGTGTAGTATAGTGTGGATCTGTGTAGTTAGTGGTGGACTGTGTAGTATAGTGGTGATCTGTGTAGTATAGTGGTGGATGGTCTATGTGTAGTATAGTGGTGGATCTGTGTAGTATAGTGGTGGATCTGTGTAGTTAGTGGTGGATCGTGTAGTATAGTTGTGGATCTGTGTAGTATAGTGGTGGATCTGTGTAGTATAGTGGTGATCTGTGTAAGTGTAGTGGTGGATCTGTTGTAGTATAGTGGTGGATCTGTGGTAAGTTATAGTGGTGGATCTGTGTAGTAATAATGGTGGATCTGTGTAGTATAGTGGTGGATCTGTGTTAGTATAGAGGGGATCTGTGTAGTATAGTGGTGTTGTGTATATAGTGGTGGTCTGTGTAGTATGTGGTGGATCCGTGTAGTATAGTGGTGAGTGTGTGTAGTAATAGTGGTGGATCTGTGTACGTATATGTGGTTGATCTGTGTTAGTATAGTGTCCTATAATTCGTATTGCATTTATTTCAATTGACCGATTTCCTTTTATGAACGGTAACTCATTAAAATATTTTAAATTGTTGCATGTTGTGTTTATATTTTTGTTCAGTATATATTGGTCTGAACAATCTATATACCAAAATGTTATATTAATTATTAAAACAGTATTCACAGGACCTGATTCAGTGTGTAAACAAAGTGTCCAAAGACTAAAGTATAGTAAAATATCAAAACTTCAAATGGAAGAGAAACGCTTTGGCCAATTTAAAACGTGTTTCAGATTTGTCCTTCAGTAAGAACAGATGTACTAAAGGACATTAGACATTCGGACACGAATGGCTTACTGTTAATTTCAGCTAGCTGTTGATTGGAAGGACAGTGAGAGAGAGAGAAGTTAATATTAATGTGTGTGTTCCAAATGGAAATATTAGCTGGATGTATAAGTCTGTATAGTATATTGCCTGGATAGTATAGTCCTGTATACGTATGAGCCTGGATATATAGTCTGTATAGTATAGCTGGGATAGTAAGTCCTGTATGTATAGCTGGATAGTATTAGTCTGTTATAGTACGCCTGTATAGTATAGCCCTGATAGTATAGTCCTGGATAGTATAGCCCTGGATAGTATGTCTGTATAGTATGCCCTGGATGTATAGCCTGATAGTATAGTCCTGTATAGTATAGCCTGGATAGTATAGTCGCTGTAGTATAGCCTGGATAGTATAGCCTGATAGTATAGCCTGGATGTATTAGGTCCTGTATAGTATAGCCTGGATAGTATAGCCTGGATAGTAGTCTGTATAGTATGCCTGGATGTATAGTCCTGTATAGTATAGCCTGGATAGTATAGGCCCCTTTATAGATAGCCTGGATAGTATAGTCTGTCTAGTATAGCCCTGGTAGTATAAATGTCCTGTATAGTATAGCCCTGGATAGTATAGCCCTGGATAGTATAGTCAGTATAGTATAGCCCTGGATAGTATAGTCGTATAGTAATAGGCCTGGATGTATAGGTCTGATATTATATAAGCCTGGTAGTTAGCCCTGGATAGTATAGTCAGTATAGTATAGCCCTGGAAAGTAAAGTCCTGTATGTATATGCCGGATAGTTAGTCCTGTATAAGATCCACCACTATACTACACAGATCCACCACTATACTACACAGATCCACCACTATACTACACAGATCCACCACTATACTACACAGATCCACTACATCGTGGGGATTAGGTTATTTTCTGCATGACCCTGTTTTTTTTTTACTCCAAACCCACCTCTGGTGTTTGTTGCCAATAAGCTCTATTTTAGTCTTATCAGACCATAGCACATTTAGCAATCCCCAGTCACTTACGTTTCTGTTCTGGTGACAGCAGATGCTATTTTCTGGCAACCTTTCCAAATAACAGGTTGGCATGGAGTTGGTGTCTAATTGTAGATTTGGAGACTTGGTCACCCCAAGATGTAACCAACTTCTACAATTCTTCAACTGTGATCCTTAGAGATTATTTTGCTACTTTGAACCATCCTTCTCCTGTCTCTTATACACATCTAGATGTGTATATTCTACAATTCTTCAACTGTGATCCTTAGAGATTATTTTGCTACTTGAACCATCTTTCTGCCTGGGCGTGGGGGGGGGGGGGGGGAAATACACTTGTGTCCTCTTCCAGACAGGTTCATCACAGCTACAGTTGTTTTACATTTCTTAATTATTGCCCTAAAAGTGAAGATGGGTATTTTTCAGGAGTGTAGCTATCTTTTTTATAGCCCGATTTGCCAACAACTTTTTGTCTTATTTCATGTGTGTTCTCTGGCCTTTCCAATGTTGATGGATGACTAAGAGTGTTTAGCCTGTGTGTCACCTCATATTTATACCCCAGTGAAACAGGAAGTCATGGATAACCACCTAAGAGTTCCCAAAGACTCAGATTAACTTTAAAAAGTTAAATCTTAATCGGAATATACATCAATTCGATTCTGTTTATGATAATTTTCAGGGGTGCCAATAATTGTGACACGCATGTTTTTGAATAAAATTATTATTTCTTGAACAATTTTAACTCAAAGGTTACTGTACATGTACATATTACCTCGACTAACCGGTGCCCCCGCACATTGACTCTGTACCGGTACCCCCCTGCATATAGCCTCACTATTGTTATTTACTGCTGTTCTTTAATTATTTGTTAATTTAATTTAATTTATTTTTTACGCAACAATTCTTTACATTTTCTTTTTAGCTTCTTAAAGCATTGTTGGTTAAGGGCTTGTCAGTAAGCATTTCACTGTAAGGTCTACTACACCTGTTGTATTCAGCATTTCACTGTGAGGTCTACTACACCTGTTGTATTCAGCATTTCACTGTAATAAGGTCTACTACACCTGTTGTATTCAGCATTTCACTGTGAGGTCTACTACACCTGTTGTATTCAGCATTTCCTGTGAGGTCTACTACACCTGTTGTATTCAGCATTTCACTGTGAGGTTACTACACACCTGTTGTATTCAGCATTTCACTGTGAGGTCTACTACACCTGTTGTATTCAGCATTTCACTGTGAGGTCTACTACACCTGTTGTATTCAGCATTTCACTGTGAGGTCTACTACACCTGTTGTATTCAGCATTTCACTGTGAGGTCTACTACACCTGTTGTATTCAGCATTCACTGTAAGGTCTACTACACCTGTTGTATTCAGCATTTCACTGTAAGGTCTACTACACTCTGTTGTATCAGCATTTCACTGTAGGTCTACTACACTGTTGTATTCACATTTCACTGTAAGGTCTACTACACCTGTTGTATTCAGCATTTCACTGTAAGGTCTACTACACTGTTGTATTCAGCATTTCACTGTAAGGTTGTCTTTTATTTGATTTGATTTGAGATGGTGAGGGAATAAGAAGTACGTTTCTGCGATCCAGCCTCTGTGTGAGAGAGATGGTGAGGGAATAAGAAGTACGTTTCTGCGATCCAGCCTCTGTGTGACAGAGATGGTGAGGGAATAAGAAGTACGTTTCTGCGATCCAGCCTCTGTGTGAGAGAGATGGTGAGGGAATAAGAAGTACGTTTCTGCGATCCAGCGCTCTGTGTGACAGAGATGGTGAGGGAATAAGAAGTACGTTTCTGCGATCCAGCCTCTGTGTGACAGAGATGGTGAGGGAATAAGAAGTCGTTTCTGCGATCCAGCCTCTGTGTGACAGAGATGGTGAGGGAATAAGAAGTACGTTTCTGCGATCCAGCCTGTGTGTGACAGAGATGGTGAGGGAATAAGAAGTACGTTTCTGCGATCCAGCCTCTGTGTGACAGAGATGGTGAGGGAATAAGAAGTAGTTTCTGCGATCCAGCCTCTGTGTGACAGAGATGGTGAGGGAATAAGAAGTACGTTTCTGCGATCCATCCTCTGTGTGACAGAGATGGTGAGGGAATAAGAAGTACGTTTCTGCGATCCAGCCTCTGGTTGACAGAGATGGTGAGGGAATAAGAAGTACGTTTCTGCGATCCAGCCTCTGTGTGACAGAGATGGTGAGGGAATAAGAAGTACGTTTCTGCGATCCAGCCTCTGTGTGACAGAGATGGTAGGGAATAAGAAGTACGTTTCTGCGATCCAGCCTCTGTGTGACAGAGATGGTGAGGGAATAAGAAGTACGTTTCTGCGATCCAGCCTCTGTGTGACAGAGATGGTGAGGGAATAAGAAGTACGTTTCTGCGATCCAGCCTCTGTGTGACAGAGATGGTGAGGGAATAAGAAGTACGTTTCTGCGATCCAGCCTCTGTGTGACAGAGATGGTGAGGGATAAGAAGTAAGTTTCTGCGATCCAGCCTCTGTGTGACAGAGATGGTGAGGGAATAAGAAGTACGTTTCTGCGATCCAGCCTCTGTGTGAGAGAGATGGTGAGGGAATAAGAAGTACGTTTCTGCGATCCAGCTCTGTGTGACAGAGATGGTGAGGGAATAAGAAGTTTTCTGCGATCCAGCCTCTGTGTGAGAGAGATGGTGAGGGAATAAGAAGGTACGTTTGGCGATCCAGCCTCTGTGTGACAGAGATGGTGAGGGAATAAGAAGTACGTTTCTGCGATCCAGCCTCTGTGTGAGAGAGATGGTGAGGGAATAAGAAGTACGTTTCTGCGATCCAGCCTCTGTGTGAGAGAGATGGTGAGGGAATAAGAAGTACGTTTTCTGCGATCCAGCCTCTGTGTCGAGAGAGTGGTGAGGGAATAAGAAGTACGTTTCTGCGATCCAGCCTCTGTGTGAGAGAGATGGTGAGGGAATAAGAAGTACGTTTCTGCGATCCAGCCTCTGTGTGACGAGATGGTGAGGGAATAAGAAGTAACGTTTCTGCGATCCAGCCTCTGTGTGACAGAGATGGTGAGGGAATAAGAAGTACGTTTCTGCGATCCAGCCTCTGTGTGAGAGAGATGGTGAGGGAATAAGAAGTACGTTTCTGCGATCCAGCCTCTGTGTGACAGAGATGGTGAGGGAATAAGAAGTACGTTTCTGCGATCCAGCCTCTGTGTGACAGAGATGGTGAGGGAATAAGAAGTACGTTTCTGCGATCCAGCCTCTGCGATCCAGAGATGGTGAGGGAAAGAAGTACGTTTCTTGCGATCCAGCCTCTGTGTGACAG
>NW_019944593.1:24312-56499 GCF_002910315.2 Salvelinus sp. IW2-2015 | reverse complement strand
CCTCTGAGTGTGCCAGAAGATGGTGAGGAATAAGAAGTACGTTTCTGCGATCCAGCCTCTGTGTGAGAGAGATGGTGAGGGATAAGAAGTACGTTTCTGCGATCCAGCCTCTGTGTGACAGAGATGGTGAGGGAATAAGAAGTACGTTTCTGCGATCCAGCCTCTGTGTGAGAGAGATGGTGAGGAATAAGAAGTACGTTTCTGCGATCCAGCCTCTGTGTGACAGAGATGGTGAGGGAATAAGAAGTACGTTTCTGCGATCCAGCCTCTGTGTGAGAGAGATGGTGAGGGAATAAGAAGTACGTTTCTGCGATCCAGCCTCTGTGTGAGAAGAGATGGTGAGGGAATAAAGAGTACGTTTCTGCGATCCAGCCTCTGTGTGAGAGAGAGGTGAGGGAATAAGAAGTACGTTTCTGCGATCCAGCCTCTGTGTGAGAGAGATGGTGAGGGAATAAGAAGTACGTTTCTGCGATCCAGCCTCTGTGTGACAGAGATGGTGAGGGAATAAGAAGTACGTTTCTGCGATCCAGCCTCTGTGTGACAGAGATGGTGAGGAATAAGAAGTACGTTTCTGCGATCCAGCCTCTGTGTGAGAGAGATGGTGAGGGAATAAGAAGTACGTTTCTGCGATCCAGCCTCTGTGTGACAGAGATGGTGAGGGAATAAGAAGTACGTTTCTGCGATCCAGCCTCTGTGTGACAGAGATGGTGAGGGAATAAGAAGTACGTTTCTGCGATCCAGCCTCTGGGACAGAGATGGTGAGGGAATAAGAAGTACGTTTCTGCGATCCAGCCTCTGTGTGACAGAGATGGTGAGGGAATAAGAAGTACGTTTCTGCGATCCAGCCTCTGGATCCAGAGATGGTGAGGGAATAAGAAGTACGTTTCTGCGATCCAGCCTCTGTGTGACAGAGATGGTGAGGGAATAAGAAGTACGTTTCTGCGATCCAGCCTCTGGATCAGAGATGGTGAGGAATAAGAAGTACGTTTCTGCGATCCAGCTCTGTGTGACAGAGATGGTGAGGGAATAAGAAGTACGTTTCTGCGATCCAGCCTCTGTGTGACAGAGATGGTGAGGGAATAAGAAGTACGTTTCTGCGATCCAGCCTCTGTGTGACAGAGATGGTGAGGGAATAAGAAGTACGTTTCTGCGATCCAGCCTCTGGACAGAGATGGTGAGGGAATAAGAAGTACGTTTCTGCGATCCAGCCTCTGTGTGACAGAGATGGTGAGGGAATAAGAGATACGTTTCTGCGATCCAGCCTCTGTGTGACAGAGATGGTGAGGGAATAAGAAGTACGTTTCTGCGATCCAGCCTCTGTGTGACAGAGATGGTGAGGGAAATAGAAGTACGTTTCTGCGATCCAGCCTCTGCGATCCAGAGATGGTGAGGGAATAAGAAGTACGTTTCTGCGATCCAGCCTCTGCGATCCAGAGATGGTGAGGGAAGCAGTGTGATGTCCAGCTACAGTAGCTACCAATTTGAAGCCGGTTTATTAATGACATCAGCCTCTCTCTGTCGGGATCACCTGTCAATCAAAGAAAGAGACACACTGATTGCTTGATCTATAAGGAAATGAGGTTCAGGATAATTATTTTTTGCTGTTTGACTGACTGGACAGTTAGTCACCTGATTGATGGATCACTGACATGTAATCAATGTAGCAGGTGGTTCAAGTCTCAAGTTTTAAGGTCACGTGCTCAAGTAAAGTGAAATGCCTTTTTTTGCCAGCTCCAAAAACGTTACAAGTAGAGAGAACAGTCTATGTCTTGGGGGGGGGTGGAGTCTTTCACGATTTCCCGGGCCTTCCTTTCATACCGCCTGATATAGAGATCCTGGATTGACAGGGAGCTCGGCCCCAGTGGTGTACTGTCCACACCACCCTCTGTAGCGCCATGCAGTGCTGTTGCCATACCAAGCAGTGATGCAGACGGTCAAGATACTCTCCAATGGTACAACTGTAGAACGTTTTGAGTATTTGAGGATCCATGTCAAACCTTTTCACCTCCTGGCCCCCCCAGGAGGCTGGGAGGCTGGGGCTGGGGGGGCCAGGAGGCTGGGGGGCCAGGAGGTTGAAAAGGTTTGACATGGAATCTCACAAATACTCAAAACGTTCTACAGTTGTACCATTGAGAGTATCTTGACCGTCTGCATCACTGCTTGGTATGGCAACAGCACTGCATGGCGCTACAGACGGTGGTGTGGACAGTACACCACTGGGGCCGAGCTCCCTGTCATCCAGGATCTCTATATCAGGCGGTATGAAAGGGGAAGAGGTGTTGTTGCGCGTTCTTCATGACTGTGCACGTGTGTGTGGACCATTTGAAGTCCTTAGTGATTTTGACACCAAAGAACTTGAAGCTCTCGACCCCGCTCCACTGCAGCCCCGTCACTGTGGGTGGGGCTTGCTCGCCCCCCTGTTTAATATAGTCCACGATCAGCTCCTTGGTCTTACTGACATTGAGGGAGAGGTTGTTGTCCCGGCACTGACCTCCTCCATTTAGGCTGTATCATCATCACTGTTAATCAGGCCTACCACCGTCGTTTCCTCAGCAAACTTGATGATGGTGTTGGAGTCGTGCGTGGCCACGCTTGTCGTGGGTGAACAGGGAGTACAGGAGGGGACTAAGCACACACCCCTGAGGTGCCCCCTCGGCCCGTCGGGAAATCCAGGATCCAGTTGCCAATGGAGGTGTTCAGTCCCAGGGTCCTCAACTTGGCAACGAGCTTGGAGCGGATAATGGTGTCGAACGCTGGGCTGTAGTCAATGAACAGTTTTCTCACATAGGTATCTGATTTACGGAATGGCGGACGATGGAGGGCCTTGTATGCTTGCTTGTGGGTAGAGTAACAGTAGTCTAGGACTTTGTCGCTCCTAGTGACGAAGGAGACGTGTGTTGTTGGATGTTGAGAATCACGTTTGAGAGGTGGAGGGGGTGTGTTTACCACAGGGTATCAAAACGTTGTGTGATGTGATGGCGTCGGAATATCTGGGAACAGTACTATACTGTATTCCTTTCCTTCCTGTGTAAAATTCTTTACAAAGACACCTTTACTTTGTCTTCCAGAAGCCTATCAGTAGTTTTACTCAGCACTGGTTTTTGTAAAGTATAGGAAACGCATATCACACTCAGCACTGGTTCTTGTAAAGTATAGGAAACGCATACCACACTCAGCACTGGTTTTTGTAAAGTATAGGAAACGCATATCACACTCAGCACTGGTTTTTGTAAAGTTTAGGAAACGCATACCACACTCAGCACTGTTTTTTGTAAAGTATAGGATATGCATACCACACTCAGCACTGGTTTTTGTAAAGTATAGGATACGCATACCACACTCAGCACTGGTTTTGTAAAGTTTAGGAAACGCATACCACACTCAGCACTGTTTTTTGTAAAGTTTAGGAAACGCATACCACACTCAGCACTGGTTTTTGTAAAGTATAGGATACGCATACCACACTCAGCACTGGTTTTTGTAAAGTATAGGATACGCCATGACACACGGGTCAGCACTGGTTTTGTAAAGTTTAGGATAAGCATACCACACTCAGCACTGGTTTTTGTAAAGTTTAGGATACGCATATCACACTCAGCACTGGTTTTTGTAAAGTTTAGGATACGCATACCACACTCGCACTGGTTTTTGTAAAGTTTTAGGAATGGCAATTCAACTCAGCACGGTTTTGTAAAGTTTAGGAAACGCATATCACACTCAAGCACTGGTTTTTGTAAAGTATAGGATACACATACCACACTCAGCACTGGTTTTTGTAAAGTATAGGATACGCATATCACACTCAGCACTGGTTTTTGTAAAGTTTAGGAAACGCATTCCACATTCATTTACGTTATGTTTGATGGACATCAACCGCAGTATTAACCTAAATTCTTAGTTTCTAAGTAAATGCTAAAAAAAATGAACATCTCTTTTTCTGTTTTTCAGAACCATTCGGCATCGATGACTGAGGTCACATGACTAGCGGGGACCACGGTGGGACAACACCGGGTCACCTTTGCGTCTCCTCAACACAACTTCTAGGCACAATTATGTTTTGTACTGTGTCATACTACTACTGTTAAAAAAAAGGACAGTATTCTGGTGTATGTAACTAGTTAGAGGCCGATGATTTGTACATTTTCTATAAGAGAGTACGTGCTGTAGCCTACCTAACCCTGAAGATGTTTCTACTGTAGGTTTGAACTGGGGTTGTAAAATTCACGTAACTTTCCAAAAATGTCCAGGTTTTCCACATAGAAGATTCCCGGAATCAGGTGTAAGAAATCCAGGAATTCTTCTACCGGGATTTCTGGAAAGTCTGGGAATGTTGGGAAAATTACCGGAATGTTTCACCCCTAGTCTGATTTGTGTCAGGACTTCCTCCTCTCTCTCGCTCATCATGTTTTACATCGTGTTAGGACTTACGCTTTCATTCCTCCTCTCTCTAGTCATGTTTTATATCACAAAGGAAATATAATATACAGTATACAGTCTATCTAATGTTATTGAAATATTGATGTCGTTCCGTGGTATTTGTACAAATTCCTCAATCTATTCTGTTCGTTTTTTTCTGTACATTTATTGACTACATTCTTATTTTGTATTATTTGTTATCTCTGTATAAAACATTTGGACCGATTATTATTATTATTTTTATATACTTTTTTTGTTGCCTGCTGATTTTTCAGGAATGTATTTGTTATTCATGTTGTTCAGGGGGAAACAACATCCCATTGGACTGTGACACAACGTGGTATTATTGTGTTTTTGTCTTCTCCATCCAGAAACTGCCATTCTCTCAGCATGGAAGTACACAGTTGAACTATTTGAATAAATATTCCCAATTTGTATAGTCTTTCTTTAAGAAAAAAACTAACACATTTCTTTTGAAATGCTGCATATATTTTTCTTGCTTTGTCCAAATAATAAATATTTAGTAGCAGAGTATCTATTGTGTGGGCTTTTTACTCCAAACCTCAACAAAGTCTTTGCTGGTCTTGGTAGTATTGAGTGTAGATTTAGCTGTCGTAATTAAATCAAATTGTTTGGGCTGCATTTCCAAGGCTTATTCTGTAGGTGATAATACAATTTGACTTGGACAAGAAATGAGTAATCTTCCACCTGTGTTTAGTTGTCACCAGAATCTGGGCGCTCTGTGAGAAGGGGAAAGGGGACAACTGTATTCAACTGAAATGTGTCTTCCGTATTTAACCCGTCATCGGAGCCTGGGGAGCAGTTGTTGGGGGTTAACTGCCTTGCTCAAGGACAGAACGGTACATTTTTCCACCTTGACGGCTCGGGGATTTGAATAAGCAACCTGGCCCAACGCTTTTAACAAGTAGGCTACCTGCCACCCCCAGAGAGTGGCTACCTGCCACCCAGAGTGTGGCTACCTGCCACACAGAGAGTGGCTACCTGCCACCCAGAATGTGGCTANCAGAGTGTGGCTACCTGCCACACAGAGAGTGGCTACCTGCCACCCAGAATGTGGCTACCTGCCACCCCCAGAGAGTGGCTACCTGCCACCCAGAGAGTGGCTACCTGCCACCCAGAAAGTGGCTACCTGCCACCCAGAGAGTGGCTACCTGCCAACCAGAGAGTGGCTACCTGCCACCCAGAGAGTAGCTACCTGCCACCCAGAGAGTAGCTACCTGCCACCCAGAGTGGCTACCTGCCACCCAACAGTGTTTTGTTATGCATCATGTTCTTTGTATTACATCTTGTTCAACATTTTATAACACTGTATTGAATGTTTTCATAGCATGTGTAACCTCTATTTAACTAGACAAGTCAGTTAAGAACAAATTCTTATTTACAATGACGGCCTACCGGGGAACAGTGGGTTAACTGACTTGTTCAGGGACAGAACGACAGATTTTTATCTTGTCAGCTCGGGGATTCGACTTTTCAGTTAGTGGCCCAATGCTTTAACCACTAGGCTACCTGCCGCATCTAAGGAATGATTGTACCAAATTGCATGCTTTATCCACCATGCAAAGTTTTTCTTGTCCATTAAGGAGAGTGGACTATAGCCCAACCAATGATTGCTAAATTGGATGTAAACCATATCCCAGTCAAATCTGATGAGAATGTGTTATCTACAGGCAGAAGCTAGGGAGTTGGTTTTATTAGATAAGGACCTCCCTCCGGTCCAAAATGATTGAAAACCTTGATAAAGATGAACAATAATGACTATAAAATGTATAAAAACGGAGCTATATTGTACGCCCTGGTTTAAAGTCACCATTGGCCGCAGGGTGAAATCCCTGAGCAGTTTCCTTCCTCTCCGGCAACTGAGTTAGGAAGCGCGCCTGTTTTCTTTGTAGTGACTGGTGTATTGATACACCATCCAAAGTGAAATGAATAACTTCACCATGCTCAAAGGGATATTCAATGTCTGCTTTAAAAAAAAAAATCCCATCTACCAATAGGTGCCCTTCTTTGCGTGGCATTGGTAAACCTCCCTGGTCTTTGCGGTTGAATCTGTTTTAAATTCACTGCTCGACTGAGGGACCTTGCAATTAATCTGTATGTGTGGGCTACAGAGATGAGGTAGTCATTCAAAAATCATGTTAAACACTATAATTGCACACAGAGTGAGTCCATGGGATTTTTTCTGTGACTTGTTAAGCACATTTTTACTCCTGAACTTATTTAGGCATCGTCTTAACAATGGGGTTGAAATTTGACTCAAGACATTTCAGCTTTAAATGTATAATTAATTTGTGAAAAATTGTACAAATATAATTCCACTTTGACATTATGGGGTATTGTGTGTAGTCCAATCAGGGGGGGGTAGGTTACTTTCTAAATGTAATCCATTACAGTAACTAGTTACCTCTCCAAAATAGTAATTAGTAACTCAGTAATGTAATCTGATTACATTCAGTTACTTTTAGATTACTTTCCCCTTAAGAGGCATTAGAAGAAGACAAAAATGTATGTTACCAATTGAGCAACATCTATTGTAGGATAAATCCATGTTAAAGGTTAAATAGCTGGACATGAATGGATGGTAAAATGTACTTTATGGGTTGGTTATGTAGACTTCTTCTAACCCATCTCTTTCTACTACATATAATAATATGATTAAATTACATCTTTACATTAAAAACCAAAGTTATCAGAATTCCAGTCATTACAATAAATGTTATACCCCTTGATCTTCAAGAATAGGACTTGGAAAAATCGAATCAAATTCTATTTCTCACCTGCGCCGAATACAACAGGTGTAGACCTCCCAGTGAAATGCTTACTTACAAGCCCTAACCAACAATGCAGTTAAAACATATAGCTTTCTAAATACCTACAAAAATATAAGAATAAGAAATAAAAGTAAATAATATGGAAGTATAGATTAGCCAAATTGTTTACCTGAGCATGACCCCAAAACTAAGGACTTATTAGCCAGCCCTACTCTGTTGTTTATGATTTTGTTGTCATGGACGACTGATTGGGGCTCATTGATTCCAGTTGGAAAATAAATGCTGTGCTCATGGAATGGCTTTGAGCACTACTGAAAAGGGCTGTTTACATGGGGAAAACGAATGCCATATGCTGCATCTGCTATAGGCTTATTGTTTACCTTTTTGCTAGTGACACTTTGATATCTTGATAATATGCAGCTGTTTATTAAAGGGCAAATCCACAGATGAAACAATAACTAAATGGCTGCCCCGCCTCAGTTTTTTGTTAAAAAGCTAGATAAACAGAGCTATGGATGCAAGGACTGACCATCCATGATATCAAAAGTATTGTTTTAATGTTATGAGGCTATACAGTGTTTGTTTACATTTATAATGTTTAAATCATTGGAGAAAAACAAGCTTATATGTTGGGTTCTCATGGAGTGTGACAGTTGAACTAAACTCATGAGACATTTATCAATTATATTCTTCAAGAATCAATGGATATATATATCATTTAAAAGTCAAAAAATGGATGTAGCAACAGATTGCCACTTTAAGTATATCACAAGTGTATGTGTCCATTAGGATTATGGAATAATTTTTTCATCCGCATTAATTAGATTGAGCAATAAAAGCCCCATTTTTATTCCATCGGCTGCTATGCAGCTGTTGCAAGAACGCATTGGTTTTAAATACAATGATTGATAGGCAGCTTAAACTTCTTGAATTCAACCATTATTGGGTTCAAATACCCATTTCGATATGTGAACAGCCGTCCAGAACCAACCACAATCCGTAAGGCGCAAATAGCTAAATGAGATTCACATCAATGCACTACGTAGATATCAATAATAAGTGATATCCGTATCGCTGTAGACGACACCACTGCTGTCATCCTGACCTCCAAGCGTTTATTCAAATTGAACCACTGCTGTCGTCCTTACATTTCACTGTATTTTGTGTATTAAAACTTACCTCAAAGAGTTTATCCAAGTTTGATGTATAATCTTAAAATGCCGGCAGCAGTCGTACCATTAGAAGACATAGCTTGGACTGGAGCCTACAAAAGCCTATTCCTGCTCTTTTCCCGCGATCCATCAAACACATTTGGTCTGTCGTCATAGTGGTCTCTAAATTATGGTCAGACTCACGTTGAACAAATGTCTTATTAATTTATTTAGCCTTTTTTCAATGTTGGTTTGAATGTCATTGAGAAAACAGAGAAGGATAAAATATTTTATTTTTTGCAAACATCCTTTCTGGTTTTAAAAGTAATCATCTTTTCAAAAGAATCTGTAATCTGATTAAAATGTTTTTGCTGGTAATGTAATGGATTACAGTTAAAAAAAAAATAATTGTAATCCGTAACAAAATCTAAATTGAATCCATTTTAAATTCAGGCTGTAACACAACAACATCAGAAACAAGTCAAGGGGTGTGAAAACTTTCTGAAGAAAGCTCCGTTTTTGAATGATTTATTTTATACAGTGGCTCATCTTTATCAAGGGTGTCAATCATTTCCGACCCCACTGAATACACTACCGGCCAAAAGTTTCAGAACACCTACTCATTTAAGGGTTTTTCTTTATTTTGACTATTTTCTACATTGTTGAATAGTAGTGAAGACATCAACACTATGAAATAACACATATGGAATCATGTAGTAACCAAATGAGTGTTAAACAAATCAAAATATATTTTATATATGAGATTCTTTAAAGTAGCCACACTTTGCCTTCTTGACATCTTTGCACACTCTTGGCATTCTCGCAACCAGCTTCACCTGGATTGCTGTTTCAACAGTCTTGAAGAAGTTCCCATATATGCTAAGCACCTGTTGGCTGCTTTTCCTTCCCTCTGAGGTCCGAATCATCCCAAACCATCTCAATTGGGTTGAGGTCGGGAGATTGTGGAGGCCAGGTCATCTGATGCAGCACTTCATCACTCTCCTTCTTGGTCAAATAGCCCTTACACATCCTGGAGGTGTGTTGGGTCATAGTCCTGTTGAAAAACAAATGATAGGCCCAAACCAGAAAGGATGGCATATCGCTGCAGAATGCTGTGGTAGCCATGCTGTTTAAGTGTGCCTTGAATTCTAAATTAATTACAGACAGTGTCACCAGCAAAGCACCCCCACACCATAACACCTCCTCCTCCATGCTTTACGGTGGGAAATGCACATGCGGAGATCATCCGTTCACCTACTCTGCGTCTCACAAAGACACGGCAGTTGGAACCAAAAATCTTACATTTGGACTCCAGACCAAAGGACAAATTTCCACCAATCTAATGTCCATTGCTCATGTTTCTTGGCCCAAGCAAGTCTCTCCTTATTATTTGTGTCCTTTAGTAGTGGTTTCTTTGCAGCAAATTGACTACGAAGGCCTGATTCACACCGTCTCTGAACAATTGATGTTGAGATGTCTGTTACTGGAACTCTGTGCAGCATTTATTTGTGCTGCCATTTTTGAGGCTGGTAACTCTAATGAACTTATCCTCTGTAGCAGAGGTAACTCTGGGCCTGCCTTTCCTGTGGCGTTCCTCATAAGAGCCAGGTTCATCATAGCGCTTGATGGTTTTTGAGACTGCACTTGAAGAAACTTTAAAAGTTCTTGAAATGTTCCATATTGACTGACCTTCATGTCTTAAAGTAATGATGGACTGTCATTTTTATTTGCTTATTTGAGCTGTTCTTGCCATAATATGGACTTGGTCTTTTACCAAATAGGGCTATCTTCTGTATACCACCTACCTTGTCACAACACAACTGATTGGCTCAAACGCATTAAGAAGGAAAGAAATTCCAGAAATTAACTTTTAAGGCAGACTTGTTAATTGAAATGCATTCCAGGTGACTACCTCATGAAGCTGGTTGAGAGAATGCCAAGAGTGTGCAAAGAGGCATCAAGGTAAAGGGTGGCTACTTTGAAGAATCTCAAATTTTAAATATTGTTTGATTAACACTCATTTGGTTACTACATGATTCCATATGTGTTATTTCATAGTTTTGATGTCTTCACTACTATTCTACAATGTAGAAAATAGTAAAAAATAAAGAAAAACTCTTGAATGAGTAGGTGTTCTAAAACATTTGACCAGTAGTGTATGTCAGTGAGAAATGATTGTCAGTAGTTTAATACAACACCCGTCCCCACTGTGAGATATCATACCCATATGTACTTCCAGAGCGTTTTATCTTTTGAACTCAGTTTGACGAGAACTGATTTGCATAGAAATGTGATTTTTTGAGATCGTTGAATTGATGAACAGGATCGCATGAAATAAATGATGGCCTCCGTCTGTGAGATCAAGTTAAACGATTTTTTTATAAATAGAAAACACCCAAACCCATCATCCATAAAATAATTCCTCCTCATTATCATCCTGACTGAGCCCTCAGGAGCAGAACAGAACAGAACGGAGCAGAACAGAACGGAGAAGAACAGAACAGAACAGAACATAACGGAGCAGAACAGAACAGAGCAGAACATAACGGAGCAGAAGCAGAACAGAACGGAGCAGAACAGAAACAGAACGGAGCAGAAACAGAACGAACGAGCAGAACGAAACAGAAGGAGCAGACAACAGAACGGGAGCAGACATAACCGAGAACATAACAGAACATAACGGAGCAGAACATAACGGAGCAGAACAGAGGGAACATAACAGAGCAGAACAGAGCAGAACAGAACGAACAGAACATAACGGAGCAGAACAGAACAGAAGCAGAACATAACGGAGCAGAACAGAAAATAACGGAGCAGAACAGAGCAAAACATAACAGAGCAGAACAGAACATAACGAGCAGAACAGAACAGAAGGAGCAGAACAGAAAACAGAAACGGAGCAGAACAGAACGGAGCAGAACATAACGGAACGCAGACATAACGGAGCAGAACATAACGGAGCAAATCAACGGAGCAGAACATAACGAGAGAAAAGAGCAGAACATAACGGAGCAGAAAGAGTGGAGCAGAACATAACGGAGCAAACATAACGGAGCAGAACAGAACAGAACGGAGCAGAACAGAACAGAACGGAGCAAACAGAACGAGAGCAGAACAGAAGGAGCAAACATAAAGAACAGAATGGTAACAGGAAAAAGAGCGCAACGACGAGAACATGAGCAACTTGGGAGCAGAGTAGAGAACATAAGCGGGAGAACAGAACATAACGGAGCAACAGAAATACGGAGCAAAGAAGGACAGAACAGAGTGGGGCAGAACGAGACATAAGGATGAGGAACAGAAACATAACGGAGCAGAACAGAACATAACGGAGCAGAACAGAGCGGAGCAGAACAGAACATAACGGAGCAGAACATAACGGAGCAGAACAACAGAGCAGAACAACAGAGCAGAACAACAGAGTAGAACAACAGAGTAGAACAGAGTAGAACAGAACATAACGGGACAGTACAGAACATAACGGAGCAGAACAGAACAGAGTAGAACAAGACAGAGTAGAACAGAGCAGAGCAGAACATATGTACTGTAAGGGGAACCAGACAGATCAGAGTATTTAGGACGCGTCCCAAATGGCACCCTATTCCCTATAGTGCACTACTTTTGACCAAACCCTATGGAACCCTGTTCCCTATATATCTGGTTGATGGTAGTGCACTGTGTAGGGAATAGGGTGCCATATGGGACACACACTGTGTTTAGAGATCCATCAGGGTCAATGGTACTCAGCATTCAGAGGAAGAGAGGGACTGTTTCTGCTTCAGCTATCATAGATCATTCTGACACCTCTACCGCGCGCTCCAAATATTCACCCACCCTTGGCTGCGTTCCAAATGGCTCCCTATTACCTTTTTAGTGCACTACTTTTGACCAGGGTCCATAGTTCTGGTCAAAAGTAGTGTGTCTATATAGGGAATAGGGTGCCATTTGGGACGCAGACACCTGACACCTTTACTGCACGCTCATCACCGCCAGACACACCTCCTCTGTGGCACAGTCACTCTCTGTCTCCCTAAAAGAAGGGGGTGGGGTCCCATGGTCCCATTCACAAATATAAGCAAACCGTAGCTTCGTGAGGAAAAAGGTCTGTTGTAATATCATATTGTACCATCATTCCCTAGGTCCCCTTCTCTCTCCACATTAGGTCTCAGGTGAGTATGAGAGTACTTATTCTGTATTAAACAAGATGTCCAATATTATGTGAGGAGAGAGGAACAACCAAAATATAAACACAACATGTAAAGTGTTGGTCCCATGTTTCATGAGCTGAAATAAAAGATCCCCCAGAAAATGTCCATGTGCACAAAAAGCTTCTTTCTCTCAAATGTTGTGCACAAATGTGTTTACATCCCTGTCCCCTAAAATTTCTCCTTTGCCAAGATAATCCACCACCCGACAGGTGTTGCATATCAAGAAGCTGATTAAACAGCATGATCCTTACATAGGTGCAGTTTGTGTTGGGGGCCAATAAAAGGCCACTCTAAAATGTGCAGTTTTGTCACAACGTCACAGATGTCTCAAGTTGAGGGAGAGTGCAATTTGCATGCTGATTGCAGGAATGTCCACCAGAGCTGTTGCCAGAGAATTAAATGTTAATTTCTCTATCCATAAGCTTCCTCCGTTGTTTTAGAGAATTTGGCAGTACGTCCAACCGTACTCACAACCACAGACCACGTGTAACCACGCCAGCCCAGGACTTCCACATCCGGCTTCGTCACCTGCGGGATTGTCTGAGACCAGCCACTCGGACATCTGATTAAACTGTGGGTTTGCACAACCGAAGATATCTGCACAAACAGAAACTTTCTCAGGGAAGCTCATCTGCGTGCTCGTCGTCCTCACCAGGGTCTTGACCTGCCTGCAGTTCGGCGTCGTAACCGACTTCAGTGGGCAAATGCTCCCCTTCGATGGCCACTGGCACGCTGGAGAAAATGGGTACTTCATGGATGAATCCCGGTTTCACCTCTACGGGCAGATGGTGTCGTGTGGGCCTCTGGGTCATCTGGCGAGCGGTTTGCTGTTGTCAACGTTAACGTCAACGTAAACAGAGAGTCGCCATGTTGGCGGTGGGGTTTTGGTATGGACAGGAATAAACTACGAACAAAATTGCATTTTATCGATGGCAATTTGAATGTCGAGAAATACCATGGCGAGATCATGAGGCCCATTTTCGTGCCATTCATTACCTCATCACAAGGATCTGCACACAATTCCTGGAAGCTGAAAATGTCCCAGTTCTTCCATGGCCTGCATACTCACCAGACATGTCACCCGTTGAGCATGTTTGGGATGCTCTGTACGACAACGTGTTCCAGTTCCCACCAAATATCCAGCAACTTCGCACAGCCATTGAAGAGGAGTGGAACAACATTCCACAGACCACAATCAACATCCTGATCAACTCCATGCGAAGAAGATGTGTCGCGCTGCGTGAGACAAATGGTGGTCACACCAAATACTGACTGGTTTTCTGATCCAAGCCCCTAACTTTTTTAAAGTATCTCTGACCAACAGATGCATATCTGTATTCCCAGTCATGTTAAATCCATAGATTAGGACCTAATTAACTCATTTAAATTGACTAATTTCTTAATATGAACTGTAAGTCAGTAAAATCATTGAAATTGTTGCATGTTGTGTTTATATTTTAGTTCAGTGAATATTGATATAATCCATACAGGACAGGGACCAGGTTCCATCCAGGACAGGGACCAGGTTCCATCCAGGACAGGGACCAGGTTCCATCCAGGACAGGGACCAGGTTCCATCCAGGACAGGGACCAGCTTCCAAGGCTTTGGGTGCAGATAAAATTCCTTCTGGTTAACTCCTCTATCAGAGAGATCTTGGAGGATAGAGGTGGAGACAGTGTTCCTCTGGTTAACTCCTCTATCAGAGAGATCTTGGAGGATAGAGGTGGAGTACCAAGGACGGGTTCCAGAGGCTCCAGGGCTCAGGGAGCAGCATGGTTGTTTGCTTTGGGCTCTGGGCCTGGCTATAGTCCTGCTGGTATCTGGGTCTCGAGCTGTGTCCTCCAGTCCCATATGCTGCTCTCAGACTCTCGGGATATCAGGGTTTCGTTTGTGGTTTCGGCTTTACTCCCCTACCAGCCTTCTTACTCAGTGCTCCTGTGTGGTGTTACTTCGTCATATGTCCTCTACTCCGCGCTATGGCTCCACCTCTACTTAGAGGTGCTCTGTGTCTGCTGGATAGCTCCAGCCCTACTTAGAGGTGTAAAGCCTGTGTGTCTGCTGATAGCTCCAGCCTCTATTTAGGTGGTGCTGTGTGTCTACTGGTAGCTCCAGCCTCTATTCAAAGGAGTGTTGTGTGTCTGCTGATAGCTCTAGCCTCTATTCAGATATATTGTGCTGCCTGTACTTAGTTGTAACAGAGTTAGCTTCATAGCCTCACTCACCAGTTTGTAATGTCTTCACTCGCCGCTATGCGAATTGGTACCGTTTTCTATAGCGTAATTACCGTCATGTTATGTGTCTGCTGGTACCAGTCCTCTACTCTGTCATGTGTGTGTCTGCTGGTACCCAGTCCTCTACTCTGTCATTGTGTGTCTGCTTGGTATCACCCGTCCCTCTCACTCCTGTCATGTCTCGGTGCGCTCCTGCCTGTAATCATCCTTACTCTCGTCCCCTGTTGTCGTGTTTTGCTGGTATCAGTCCTCTACTCTGTCATGTTGTGTGTCTGCTGGTACCAGTCCTCTACTCTGTCATGTGTGTCTGCTGGTATCAGTCCTCTACTCTGTCATGTTATGTGTCTGCTGGTACCAGTCCTCTACTCTGTCATGTTATGTGTCTGCTGGTACCAATCCTCTACTCTGTCATGTTATGTGTCTGCTGGTACTAGTCCTCTACTCTGTCATGTTGTGTGTCTGCTGGTACTAATCCTCTACTCTGTCATGCTGTGTGTCTGCTGGTATCAGTCCTCTACTCTGTCATGTTATGTGTCTGCTGGTACTAGTCCTCTACTCTGTCATGTTGTGTGTCTGCTGGTACCGGTCCTCTACTCTGTCATGTTGTGTGTCTGCTGGTACTGCTCCAGCTCCCTCTTCTTCGTCATGGCGATGTGCAGCTGTTGTTTGATGATGGTAATGTGTGTCTCCAGCTCTGACAGCTCCTGCAGCATGGGGTTGGTCCTGGTTTTTAGACCCACCTGGACCAGGTCTGTCCTCCCGTTAGAGGTGGCCTGTAGGGGGCTCTTCACCTGAGGAGAAAATAAGAGAAATGTTGACACTTTCACCCAATCAAATGGCACGAATCAAAACATAAATAACATATGACACATTTTTGAATTACCCTCTGATTTGATACATCAATTCTGACTACATCCTATCTACTGGTATTGCCTGTAACTGTATGTAATACGGCTGTAGAATACAGGAAATGGTTCCTACAGGGGTTTAAAACATGTACAATTTCCCAACAACACTCCCCCAAAATTTAAATACTCAAGCTATGAGTGCCTTATTTTTCTGTGCTTGAGGTTGCCTACCTGAGGAGGAAGAAGAGGGCATTCACAGGGGGGGTACTCCAGATGGGACTCCTGCGGCGGCAGCTTCCTTCTGTTGCAGTTGCAGGTGGACTCTGAGCTGTTCCATGGTACACATGGCTGCTCCTGTCGTTGTTGGTGGTTGTTACCCACGTTGCACCTTTAGGGTCGAACAAAAACACATCTTTATGGACATTGATTTGCATCCCAAATGGCACTGTATTCCCTATAGTGTACTACTTTAGACCAGGGCACTACTTTAGACCAGGGCCTATAGTGTACTACTTTAGACCAGGGCCTATAGTGCACTACTTTAGACCAGGGCACTACTTCAGACCAGGGCCTATAGTGTACTACTTTAGACCAGGGCACTACTCTAGACCAGGCACTACTAATCAGACCAGGCCTATAGTGTACTACTTTAGACCAGGGCACAACTTCAGACCAGGGCCTATAGTGTACTACTTTAGACCAGGGCACTACTTTAGACCAGGGCACTACTTCAGACCAGGGCCTATAGTGCACTTCAGAACCTGCTATCTGATACAGTGGAAGCTCCTCAGAGGAGGAAGGGGAGGACCATCCTCAGTGAATTTCATAAAAATAAAAATGGTAATACATTTAAAACAATATCCTTTTTAAGATAAAACAATACTAATTATAATTACATGTCACCAACAAAAAACACAGTGTTTTGCAATAAAGGTCTACAGTAGCCTCAGCAGCGCTTTGTAGGGTAGCACCATGGTGTAGCCGGAGGACAGCTAGCTTCCGTCCTCCTCTGGGTACATTGACTTCAATACAAAACCTAGGAGGCTCATGGTTCTCACCCCCTTCCATAGACTTACACAGTAATTATGACAACTTCTGGAGGACGTCCTCCAGCCTATCAGAACTCTTGCATCATGAACTGACATGTTGTCCACCCAATCAAAGGATCAGAAAATTAATCTAGTACTGAAAGCATAAGCTACAGCTAGCTAGCACCGAGGTCCATAAAATGTGGTGAATAGTTGACTCATAGAGAAAGAAAGACAATAGTTTAACAGTTAAAACAATTATTTATTTCAAAATGAAGGAGAAGCAAGATATAAATAGTTTCACTTACTTAGCTAGTAAATGCAGCTAGTTAGTTTAGCCTTCTGAAACACCCTGCTCCAACAGACGGATGCTATGTTAGCTAGCTGGCTAGGACTATCCAACACAACACTGGAACTCTTCCAAGTCAAGGTAAACGTTTGGTTTTACTAATATATTGCCACCGGGGCCCGCTGGTGTAACTGATTACTGACTGTACACTGTAACGTTACTGCATGATTGTAGCGGGTTTACTAACGCGTTAGTTCTATTAGATATGCTGACTATGACATTACTTTATATAATATGGTGACAACGATGTAGGCTGTGTGTAGCTGTTTGGAAAGGATTTTTCGCCTGGTCACATACAGCTGATGTGTTGTGCATTGAAGTCCACAGACGAAGGCACAAGGTGAGAGGAGGAGAGCTCATAGATGCCAAAAGGAATACAACGTGGCTGCTATGAAAGTGAACTGTGTTTACGAGTGATCAGGGATGTATTCATTCTGCCGATTCTGTTTTAAAAAACGTTTCTTAAACGGAAGCAAAAGGTACAAAACGGGGATAAACATACCTGAATATGTCCAATATTAACTCTCGTTTGCAACTGTTGCATTAATAATTACACCCTAGATCAGCTAGATGCAGGTGGTATTGAATGAGTCACTGTCTGTCACCTCAAATTTGTCTCTCGACCTGTGTGCACCTACGCTGTAAACTTTCGGCTAGGTTGTAGCAACCTCATGATGGGTGTAGGGAAAATTAGAGCATCATGTAGTCTAAACCTATTAATGTTACATTGAGCTGGGATGACAGTCATCCAATACGCTGTAATAAGAATAAGGCCATTCTCCTGAAAAATGATTGTAATCCCTCATCTTAAACGGCAGTGACCGCCACTGATCTGATGCTGACGTGTTCCACAGCCAGTTAGCTGGGTGTCACCCGTCATCCCGTCACCACTATCATCACTGACAATTCAATTTGCCAAAATGTGATTAAAACAAGATACACACGCTGTCAAACTGGCACATTAAATCAAACGTTTCTCAAGTCAATCAATCAGTGGTCTGTCAATTTGCTTCCTTATGGCAAGTCAATGATTTGTTACCTTTTTTCCTTCTTGGCGACAGTCTGCAGTTTATCGTCATTGAAAGACGCGTTCATAGCTCGGTGTAATCTCTGAGGGACAGAGCAGAAAACACACCAGACATTACAAACACACCAGACATTACAAACACACCAGACATTACAAACACACCAGACATTACAAACACACCAGACATTACAAACACACCAGACATTAAACACACCAGACATTAAACACACCAGACATTAAACACACCAGACATTAAACACACCAGACATTAAACACACCAGACATGTAACAGAAACCGCAAGGGTTGCGGTCATTCAATTTCAATTGGGGGAAATGGACTAAATTAAAATATAATTGATCCCAACCCAGACAGCTAAAGTATGCATGGTTTAAAGTACACTTAATCTGAGAATATCATACTTTAGGAATATAACTTTCTGGCATTTAAACATAGTGAAAATTGAGTTTGTTTTTGAGCCAGGCGTACACATGGCTCTATATTAACTTTTTTCATAGGTAGCACAGGTGCTCCTAACTACAAAAAGTAAGGAGCACCAGACAAAATGTAGGAACACCAGAAAGAAAAAATGTTTTACTGACTGTCCGATCATTATTAATTGTCACCGGTTGTTACCTTAATGATGTAGAACACATCACTAGAGAGTGGGCCAGTCATTAGAATGAAAACTACCTCTAATCATTGTATTCAAAACTGAAAAAATATATACAGAGGTGATTCGTTTTGAAGAAACAAATGTAAAATACAAAACCACATTGATTGTATTAAAAAGTGTAGCAGCACAGATATTCATATAGGTGATTAAACATAACCTTTGTTGTATTTAAAAGTGTACCTGCAAACAGGAAACTGTTATGCACTATTGCATTCAGATAACAGACAATAATAATCATACTAATATTCATTAAAATATATATAATAATACTACTACTCATACTACAAATAATAATACTACTAATAATATTAAAAAGAGTAATTCTAATACTCATACTACTACTAATAAAAAAAGTAATAGTAATAAAAATAATATGAATAATACTATTAATAATAATAATAATAATAACAATACTACCACAAATAATAATAATAATACTATTAATATTAATTATACTGATATCAATATTAATACTATGAAAAATTATTATAATAATACCACTAAAATATTCATATTAATAATAGTACTAATAATACCACAAATAGGAATCATATTAATACCAATTAATACAAATAATAACAATAATAACACAACTAATAATAATATGAATACTACTACCACTAATACTAATGCTACTATATGCTTCGATCACGCGGATTGGAATATGTTCCGCATCGCGTCCAACAACAATATTGACGAATATGCTGATTCGGTGAGCGAGTTCATTAGGAAGTGCATTGACGATGTCGTACCCACAGCAACGATAAAAACATTCCCAAACCAGAAACCGTGGATTGACGGCAGCATTCGCGTGAAACTGAAAGCGCGAACCACTGCTTTTAACCAGGGCAAGGTGACCGGAAGCATGACCGAATACAAACAGTGTAGCTATTCTCTCCGCAAGGCAATCAAACAGGCTAAGTCTCAGTACAGAGACAAAATCGAGTCGAAATTCAACAGCTCAGACACAAGAGGTATGTGGCAGGGTCTACAGTCAATCACGGATTACAAAAAAAAACCAGCCCCGTCGAGGACCAGGATGTTCTGCTCCCAGACAGGCTAAACAACTTTTTTGCCCGCTTTGAGGACAATACAGTGCCACTGACACGGCCCCCTACCAAAACCTGCGGGCTCTCCTTCACTGCAGCCGAGGTGAGTAAAACATTTAAACGTGTTAACCCTCGCAAGGCTGCAGGCCCAGACGGCATTCCCAGCCGCGTCCTCAGAGCATGCGCAGACCAGCTGGCTGTGTGTTTACGGACATATTCAATCAATCCTTATCCCAGTCTGCTGTTCCCACATGCTTCAAGAGGGCCACCATTGTTCCTGTTCCCAAGAAAGCTAAGGTAACTGAGCTAAACGACTACCGCCCCGTAGCACTCACTTCCGTCATCATGAAGTGCTTTGAGAGACTAGTCAAGGACCATACACCTCCACCCTACCGGACACCCTAGACCCACTCCAATTTCTACCGACCCAATAGGTCCACAGACGACGCAATCGCAACCACACTGCACACTGCCCTAACCCATCTGGACAAGAGGAATACCCATGTGAGAATGCTGTTCATCGATTACAGCTCAGCATTTAACACCATAGTACCCCCAAACTCGTCATCAAGCTCGAGACCCTGGGTCTCGACCCCGCCCTGTGCAACTGGGTCCTGGACTTCCTGACGGGCCGCCCCCAGGTGGTGAGGGTAGGTAACAACATCTCCACCCCGCTGATCCTCAACACTGGGGCCCCACAAGGGTGCGTTCTGAGCCCTCTCCTGTACTCCCTGTTCACCCACGACTGCGTGGCCATGCACGCCTCCAACTCAATCATCAAGTTTGCGGATGACACTACAGTGGTAGGCTTGATCACCAACAACGACGAGACGGCCTACAGGGAGGAGGTGAGGGCCCTCGGAGTGTGGTGTCAGGAAATAACCTCATACTCAACGTCAACAAAACAAAGGAGATGATTGTGGACTTCAGGAAACAGCAGAGGGAGCACCCCCTATCCACATCGACGGGTCAGTAGTGGAGAAGGTGGAAAGTTTTAAGTCCTCGGTGTACACATCACGGACAAATGAACTGGTACCCACACAGACAGCGTTGTGAAGAAGGCGCAGCAGCGCCTCTTCAACCCTAGGAAGGCTGAAGAAATTCGGCTTGTCACCAAAAGCACTCACAAACTTCTACAGATGCACAATCGAGAGCATCCTGTGGGCTGTATCACCGCCTGGTACGGCAACTGCTCCGCCCACAACCGTAAGGCTCTCCAGAGGGTAGTGAGGTCTGCAGAACGCATCACCAGGGGCAAACTACCTGCCCTCCAGGACACCTACACACCCGATGTCACAGGAAGGCATAAAGATCATCAAGGACAACAACCACCCAAGCCACTGCCTGTTCACCCCGCTATCATCCAGAAGGCGAGGTCAGTACAGGTGCATCAAAGCAGGACCGAGAGACTGAAAAACAGCTTCTATCTCAAGGCCATCAGACTGTTAAACAGCCACCACTAACATTTAGCGGCCGCTGCCAACATACTGACTCAACTCCAGCCACTTTAAAATGGGAATTGATGGAATTATGTAAAAATGTACCACTAGCCACTTTAAGCAATGCCACTTAATACAATGTTTACAACCCTACATTACCCATCTCATATGTATATATACTGTACTCTATATCATCTACTGCATCTTGCCATCTTTATGCAATACATGTACCACTAGCCACTTTAAACTATGCCACTTTATGTTTACATACCCTACAGTACTCATCTCATATGTATATACCGTACTCTATACCATCTACTGCACTGCCATGCCGTTCTGTACCACCACTCATTCATATATCTTTATGTACATATTCTTTATCCCTTTACACTTGTGTGTGTGTGTAAGGTAGTAGTGTGGAATTGTTAGGTTAGATTACTGTTGGTTATTACTGCATTGTCGAACTAGAAGCACAAGCATTTCGCTACACTCGCATTAACATCTGCTAACCATGTGTATGTGGCTAATAAAAATTTGATTTGATTTGATTTGATACTCCCACCAATAATACTACTATTAATACTCATGAGTAATAATACTAATTCTTGTATTGATAATAATGGTAAAAAATAATACTGCTAATACCACTAATAGTAATCGTATTAATAATATAATACTAATACTAATATGAAATTCATTATTAATAATACAACTACTAGTAATAATACTAATAATATTAATAATACTAATACTAATAATAAATATTACTAATAATAAAATAACGAATACATTTCTTTGATCTAGAATCTAGCTAATAAATCAACTTGCTTTTAAGGATTAGGGTTTAGTGGTTGGCGTCCCAAGGATCCATGATTGCACTAAACCTCCTCTCGGATAGTGTCCGCACAATGGTGCCAAATGCTAGTTATGTTTGTGCAGGCAACCTCATTTCCATATGTCGGGTTGATTTGAAATCCATTATTTTGTGTTTGAATACAGAAAATCATTCTCCTCCTTGGCAGAACGAGCTGTTAGATGTAATCTCTATTTAATCTCTATCTCTGTTGCTGTAGATAATATACCAAGTGATGTTGCTGTAGTCAGTAGGTCTAGTAGCGTTGCTGTAGTCAGTAGGTCTATGCGTTGCTGTAGTCAGTAGGCTAGTGGCGTTGCTGTAGTCAGTAGGTCTAGTGGCGTTGCTGTAGTCAGTAGTCTAGTGGCGTTGCTGTAGTCAGTAGGTCTAGTGGCGTGCTGAGTCAGTAGGTCTAGTGGCGTTGCTGTAGTCAGTAGGTCTAGTGGTGTTGCTGTAGTCAGAGGTCTAGTGGTGTTGCTGTAGTCAGTAGTCTAGTGGTGTTGCTGTAGTCAGTAGTCTAGTGGTGTGCTGTAGTCAGAGGTCTAGTGGTGTTGCTGTAGCAGTAGTCTAGTGGTGTGCTGTAGTCAGTAGGTCTAGTGTGTTGCTGTAGTCAGTAGGTCTAGTGGTGTTGCTGTAGTCAGTAGGTCTAGTGCTGTTGCTGTAGTCAGTAGTCTAGTGGTGTTGTTGTAGTAGTAGCTCTAGTGGTGTTGCTGTAGTCAGTAGGTCTAGTGGTGTTGCTGTAGTCAGTAGGTCTAGTGGTGTTGCTGTAGTCAGTAGGTCTAGTGGTGTTGCTGTAGTCAGCAGGTCTAGTGGTGTTGCTGTAGTCAGTAGGTCTAGTGGTGTTGCTGTAGTCAGTAGGCTAGTGGTGTTGCTGTAGTCAGTAGGTCTAGTGTGTTGCTGTAGTCAGTAGGTCTAGTGCGTTGCTGTAGTCAGTAGGTCTAGTGGCGTTGCTGTAGTCAGTAGTCTTAGTGGCGTTGCTGTAGTCAGTAGGTCTAGTGGTGTTGCTGTAGTCAGTAGGTCTAGTGGGTGTGCTGTAGTCAGTAGGTCTAGTGGCGTTGCTGTAGTCAGTAGGTCTAGTAGTGTTTCTGTCTTGTTTGAGCAGTGAAGAGTGATTTGTCTAAATATTGTTACTTATTGAGTTTTTTATTGGATAATTATTTTGTCGCTACGGTGCTCCCAAAATAAAAGTACCCCATTGGTCGTAGTTTAGAGCCCTGGGCGTACACTACAAAGTTTTTGATATCGGAGACAAAACATCCATTTCGTTGCTTGGGTTAATGTGAGCAGGTCAGAGATGTATCCTGTACTAAACCAAAGCCACAGTGTCAAACGTCCTTTCAACTCTGAAGTTAAACAAGCACTGTCATTCAATTCAAAATGTATTGGCTCTGTATGGCAAGCTTCACCCTCTTACTGGAAACGTCTCTGAGACTGCTTTGAGCCACAGCTCTTTGTTGCTACATCAACAATCTAATCACATCATCACATAATTGTTTTATAGAGACAGGGTGGTATTGAAAATCCTCATGACCAAGTGAAGAATCTTGTAGTGTGTGACTGCCTGTCTGTGGCACAATGTTTAGTGTGAGCAACACTATGTAAACAAGACAACAAAAAACTACAGGAAATATGTTTGTTTAATGTGAGAGGCTCAGCAATGTTATGATTTTGCAAGTCGTGTAGTGCATGTATGCCCGGCATTACCTGACTAGTATGCAGCCAATACTTGAACTTGGGGTCCTTGACTCTGGGTATGACAAAGCGGTAGATTATGTGTTCAGCCAGGGTGGTGAGGAGAGACAGAACCAATCCGACACACAGCATCAAAAACAGGCCTGAGAAATGCTTAATGCCCATTTGTAAGGTCTGGAAAGAGAGAAGACCAGACAGACAGACAGGATCAGTATATGTCCCATCCAAACGGTCTGAAGAGAATAGAGCCGAACACACAGGATCTATTTAAGAGTAAAGTGTAATGTATTGATTCAGCAGCACATCACTATTACACTATCACACATCCCTATTACACATCACTGTTAAACATCGCTATACACTATTACACATCCCTATTACACATCGCTATTACACATCGCTATTACACATCACTGTTACACATCAACGTGTTACACATCGCTATTACACATCACTGTTAAACTATTAAGCACATCACTATTACACATCGCTATTACACATCACTGTTTACTATTACACATCACTGTTACACATCGCTATTACACATCACTGTTTTCTATTACACATCGCTATTACACATCACTGTAAACTATCTACATCACTGTTAACATCGCTATTACACATCACTGTAAACTATTACACATCAATGTTACACATCGCTATTACACATCACTGTTACACATCGCTATTACACATCACTGTAAACTATTACACATCAATGTTACACATCGCTATTACACATCACTGTTACAACATCGCTATTACACATCACTGTAAACTATTACACATCAATGTTACACATCGCTATACACTGTTACACATCGCTGTACACTATTACACATCACTGTTACACATCGCTATACACTGTTACACATCGCTATACACTATTACACATCACTGTTAAACATCGCTATACACTGTTACACATCACTATACACTATTAACACATCACTGTACACTATTACACATACTGTACACTATTACACATCACTGTACACTATTACACATCACACATCACTGTACACTATTACACATCACTATTACACATCACTGTTTACTATTACACATCACTGTTTACTATTACACATCACTATTACACATTACCGTTACACATTACCGTTACACATTACCGTTACACATTTACTATTACACATCACTATTACACTTCAATGTTACACATCCTATTGCCATCGCTATTGTACATCACTGTTTACTATTACACATCCCTATTACACATCCCTGGTACACATCCCTGTTACACATCCCTGTTACACATCACTATAACATCACTATAAACATACACTGTACTCTATTACACATCGCTGTACACTATTACACATCACCACCGACTATTTTTTTATATATATATATTTTCAAATTTTATCCCATTTTCTCCCCAATTTCGTGGTATCCAATTGTTAGTAGTTACTATTTGTCTCATCGCTACAACTCCCGTACGGGCTCGGGAGAGACGAAGGTCGAAAGCCATGCGTCCTCCGAAGCACAACCCAACCAAGCCGCACTGCTTCTTAACACAGCGCGCCTCCAACCCGGAAGCCAGCCGCACCAATGTGTCGGAGGAAACACCGTGTACCTGGCCCCCTTGGTTAGCGCGCACTGCGCCCGGCCCGCCACAGGAGTCGCTGGAGCGCGATGAGACAAGGATATCCCTACCGGCCAAACCCTCCCTAACCCGGACGACGCTATGCCAATTGTGCGGCGCCCCACGGACCTCCCGGTCGCGGCCGGCTGCGACAGAGCCTGGGCGCGAACCCAGAGACTCTGGTGGCGCAGCTAGCACTGCGATGCAGTGCCCTAGACCACTGCGCCACCCGGGAGGCCCGACTATTACACCACCGACTATTACACATCACTATACACCATTACACGTCACTGTACACACCACTATTACGGTTCACCGTACACTATACACTATACACCACTATACAATTCACCGTACACATCACTATTACTACAATATCTAATATTTAGGCCCATCATTAGTAAGCTTCTATCATTTATAATGGACTCCATCATTAGTAAGCTTCCATCATTTATAATAGACTCCATCATTAGTAAGCTTCCATAATTTATAATAGACTCCATCATTAGTAAGCTTCCACAATTTATAATGGACTCCATCATTAAGACTTCAAAACACACAAATAAACACAGACTGATGGAGATGATTAAGTATTGACATGTATTTCATTAATATTGAAGTAGTGTGGCGTTTTTCCTATTTTGTTGCATTACAACCTGTAATTTAAACAGATTTTTATGTGGATGTCATGTAATGGACAAACACAAAATAATTCAAATCGGTGAAGCGAAAAAAAAAAAAAAAACATTTGTTCAAAATAATTACAAAAATTCAAAAACGGAAAGTGGTGCGTGCATATGTATTCACCCCTTTGCTATGAAGCCCCTAAATAAGATCTGGTGCAACCAATTACCTGTGTGCAATCTAAGTATCACATGATCTCAGTATATATACACACCTGTTCTGGGTCTGCAACACCACCAAGCAAGGGGCACCACCAAGCAAACAGGTCAGGGACGAAGTTGTTGAGAAGTACAGATCAGGGTTGGGTTATAAAAAATATCCAAAACTTTGAATATCCCACGGAGCACTATTAAATCCATCATTAAAAATTGAAAGAATATGGAACCACAACAAACCTGCCAAGAGAGGGCTGCCCACCAAAACTCACAGACCAGGTAAGGAGGGCATTAATCAGAGAGGTAACAAAGAGACCAAAGATAACCCTGAAGGAGCTGCAAAGCTCCACTGCGGAGATTGGTGTATATGTCCATAGGACCACTTTAAGACGTACACTCCACAGAGCTGGGCTTTATGGAAGAGTGGCAAAAAATAGGGACCATTACTTAAAGAAATGTGCAAACATGTTTGGTTTTCATCAAAACATATGTGGGAGACTCCCCAAACATATGGAAGAAGGTACTGGTCAGAGACTAAAACGTAGCTTTTAGACCATCAAGGAAAACACCATGTCTGGCACAAACCCAACACCTCTCATCACCCCGAGAACACCACCCCTACAGTGAAGCATGGTGGTGGCAGCATCATGCTGTGGGGAAGTTTTTCATTGGCAGGGACTGGGAAACTGGTCAGAATTGAAGGAATGATGGTTGGTGCTAAATACAGGGACATTCTTGAGGGAACCCTGTTTCAGTCTTCCAGAAATTTGAGACTGGGACGGAGGTTCACCTTCCAGCAGGACAATGACCCTAAACATACTGCTAAAGGAACACTCGAGTGGTTTATGGGGAAACATTTAAATGTCTTGGAATGGCCTAGTCAAAGCCCAGACCTCAATCCAATTGAAATTCTGTGGTATGACTTAAAGATGTCTGTACATCAGCGGAACCCATCCAACTTGAAGGTGCTGGAGCAGTTTTGCCTTGAAGAATGGGCAAAAATCCCAGTGGCTAGATGTGCCAAATTTACAAAGACATACCCCAAGAGACTGGGCTATAAGTATTGACTTTGGGGGGGTGAATAGTTTTGCATGCTCAAGTTATTTTTTTTGTAAAATTTCTTGTTTGTTTCACAATAAAAAATATTTTGCGTCTTCAAAGTGGTTGTAAATCAAATGATACAAAAAATATATTTTAATTCCAAGTTGTAAGGCAACAAAATAGTAAAAATGCCAAGGGGGTGAATACTTTCGCTTGCTACTGTATTTCATTAATTTTAAAGTGGTACGATGTACATTACCTCAGTGACGGCGAAGCTCCGTTTTCCACAGGGCACCACCTTGTACCACTTGTCATGCAGCATATCCATGAAGCCGTCTGACTTGTACTGGCTCACCAGCTCTGAGATGTTAGAGGACAGAGGAGAGTTCTGACGCAGGCCGATGCCATAACCTGGGAACAGATACACACACAGAATGACTTAGACAACACAGCAGGCCGATGCCATAACCTGGGAACAGATACACACACAGAATGACTTAGACAACACAGCAGGCTGATGCCATAACATGGGAACAGATACACACACAGAATGACTTAGACAACACAGCAGGCTGATGCCATAACATGGGAACAGATACACACAGAATGACTTAGAAAACACAGCAGGCTGATGCCGTAACCTGGGAACAGATACACACAGAATGACTTAGACAACATCATCGTCCTTGTCTTCCTCTGTACTATGGGTATGGTACGGGTGATGAAGACATCAACCTCCCTGTCTTCCTCTGCACTATGGGTAAATAGATACAGACACCTAGACTGACACAGAAAACCCATTGATCAAATGCATTGATGTCATGTTGATGTTGTACAACACATACCGGTAGTGTTGAATATGCAGTACATGTATGTGTGCAGGCTGGTCATAGCTTAATCTTGCTAATACATTATTATAACGTCGCGGTTGTTTCAGTTTCAATTCAGAATTTTGGAATTGACTCCCATTCAACTCGTGAGTTGAAATTTGAATTGGCCACATCCTACCGCAGTGGCGGTTCTAAAGGGGGAGAACCCCCCCCCCCTRCASCCACCCCCCTCCCCCCAAATAAACACCATTCTGAACTATCTGTAATTTTAATTCAGACATTTGAACAAAACAAAATAAATAATCATAATATTTAAAACTATATAAATATAAAAATATATACAAAAAATAAGTCAAAAATATCAAAAGACACTAACAGACAAATAGAAACACATTTTAGTGTATAAATACAAATAAAAAAGAGAATTGAGTTATTACCCTATTACCCTATTACCCTATTACCCTATTACCCTATTACCCTATTACAAAAAACATACAAATAAAATAAAACTGCACAAATCCTAAATCACACAAATACACAAATAGAATAACACACTTATAAAGAAGAGAACCTGATTATTACACTATTGGTCTCCAAACAAGAAACACACAAACTAAATTGCACACCTAATTGCATTACTAATTGCATTAGTACTGTACAAAGTTAGAGGTGCGCTATTTGATAGATTCCCCCGCTCCCCCTACCTCGGGCTTCCAGTGGGGAGACCTGAGGTCAAACTACCCCCGCCCCCCTCCCCAACTCGTAACTATAGTTTTGGCAAGTCGGTTAGGACATCTACTTTGTGCAGGACACAAGTAACTTTTCAAACAATTGTTTACAGACAGAATATTTCACTTATAATTCACTGTGTCACAAATCCAGTGGGTCAGAAGTTTACATACACTAAGTTAACAGCTTGGAAAATTCCAGAAAAGGATGTCATGGCTTTAGAAGCTTCTGATAGACTAATTGACATCATTTGAGTCAATTGGAGGTGTACCTGTGGATGTATTTCAAGGCCTACCTTCAAACTCAGTGCCTCTTTGCTTGACATGATGGGAAAATAAAAAGAAATCAGCCAAGATCTCAGAGAAAAATGTGGGACCTCCACAAGTCTGATTCAGCCTTGGGAGCAATTTCCAAACACCTGAAGGTACCATGTCCATCTGTACAAACAATAATACACAAGTATTAACACCATGAGACCCCGCAGCCGTCATACCGCTCAGGAAGGAGACGCGTTCTGTCTCCTGGAGATGAACGTACTTTGGTGTGAAAGTGCAAATCCATCCCAGAACAACAGCAAAGGACCTTGTGACGATGCTGGAGGAAACGGGTACAAAAGTATCTATATCCACAGTAAAACGAGTCCTAAATCGACAGAACCTGAAACGCTGCTCAGCAAGGAAGAAGCCACTGCTCCAAAACCGCCATAAAAAACCCAGACTACGGTTTGCAACTGCACATTGGGACAAAGATCGTACTTTTTGGAGAAATGTCCTCTGGTCTGATGAAACAAACATTTAACTGTTTGGCCATAATGACCATAATTGTGTTTAGAGGAAAAATGGGGACGCTTGCAAGCCGAAGAACACCATCCCAACCGTGAAACACGTGGGTGGCAGCATCATGTTGTGGGGGGTGCTTTGCTGCAGGAGGGACTAGTGCACTTCACAAAATAGATGGCATCATGAGAATGGAAAATTATGTGGATATATTGAAGCAACATCTCAAGACATCAGTCAGGAAGTTAAAGCTTGGTCGCAAATGTGTCTTCCAAACGGACAATGACCCCAAGCATACTTCCAAACTTGTGGCAAAATGGCTTAAGGACAACAAAGTCAAGGTATTGGAGTGGCATTCACAAAGCCCTGACCACAATCCTATAGAAAATTTGAGGCAGAACTGAAAAAGCGTGAGCGAGCAAGGAGGCCTACAAAACCTGATTAAACCTGACTCAGTTACACGAGCTCTGTCAGGAGGAATGGGCCAAAATTCACGCAACTTATTCACCCAGCTTGTGGAAGGCTACCCAAAACGTTTGACCCAAGTTAAACAATTTAAAGGCAATGCTACCAAATACTAATTGAGTGTATGTAATCTTCTGACCCACTGGGAATGTGAAGAAAGAAATAAAAGCTGAAATAAATCATTCTCTCTACTATTATTCTGACATTTCACATTCTTAAAATAAAGTGGTTGTCACGCCCTGACCTTAGAGAGCCTTTTTATTTCTCTATTTGGTTAGGTCAGGGTGTGATTTGGGTGGGCATTCTAGTTTTTCTATTTCTTTGTTGGCCGGGTATTGTTCCCAATCAGAGGCAGCTGTCTATCGTTGTCTCTGATTGGGGATCATACTTAGGCAGCCTTTTTTCCACCTTTAGTTTGTGGGATCTTGTTTTTGTACAGTTGCTTTCCAGCCCTACAGAACTGTGCGTTTCGTTTTGTATTTGTTGTTTTTTTCGGTGTCATCAATTAAATAAAGATGTACGCCACGCTGCTGGTCCGATCCTTCCATCAACGGACGTAACAGTTAAAATAAAGTGTTGATCCTAACTGGCCAAAGACAGGGAATTTTTACTAGGATGAAATGTCAGGAATTGTGAAAAAACTGAGTTTAAATGTGCTAAGGTGTATGTAAACTTCCGACTTCAACTGTATTATCTTCGTGCGGGCGCCCCATGCCGCCCCCGGTAAGATTCTGCCCCGGGCGGCTGCCCATGTCGCTCCCGGTAAGATTCCGATGTCGCCTAAATCCACCCCACAGGATGTAGAATTATAATTAATCATAATTTGGTTTGAGTGACAGCAAGTATAATTTAATTCAGTACAATTCAAAGAAATTCCACTCCGTCATAGAAGATGATGCGCGTTATATTGAATCTGACAGGTCACACTTCCAGAGAGCAAAGAATATATCACTTTTCTCTGGAAACAATGTTCATAACCTTGTTTAACCTTAGTGCTTTGAATAGCCAATTACACCGAGTGTACAAAACATTAGGAACACCTTCCGACTATTGAGTCATACCCCCTTTTGCCCTCAGAACAGACTCAATTCTTTGGTGTTGAAAGCATTCGACAGGGACGCTGGCCCATGTTGCCTCCAATTCTTCCCACCGTTGTGTCAAGTTGGCTGGATGTCATTTGGGTGGTGGACCGTTTTTGATACACACAGGAAAATGTTGAGTGTGAAAAACCCAGCAGTGTTGCGGTTCTTGACACATTCAATCCGGTGTGCCTGGTACCTACTACCATACCCCTTTCAAAGGCACTTAAATATTTTATCTTGCCCATTTACCCTCTGAATGGCACACATACACAATACATGTCTCAATTGTCTCAAGACTTAACAATCCTTATTTCTCCTCCCCCTTCATCTACACTGATTGAAGTGGATTTAACAGTTGACATCAATAAGGGATCATAGCTTTCACCTGGATTCACCTGGTCAGTCAGTCTATGTCATATATGTCAGAGTCAAGGCCCGCGGGCCACATCCGGCCCGCGAGAAGGTTTTTTACGGCCCCTGGGATGATCTTGATTTATTATTAGAACCGGCCCGCAGACCGCAGCAAGCCGGCAGCCCGCAGATCTTTTACACGCACCAATACTACATTTCCCACAATGCAACGGTGACGCACCGAGCAGTAGGCTGCTTCATTTCATGAAACGAAACACGCGGACAAAAACAAGAATATGGACATGGAACAAAGGCTACAAAAGGCAGAGGAATTAAAACGAGGCCTCAAATCTCGACAGGCTCTGTTCAAAAAAGCCAAATCACAAGGCCAGGCTGCTGTCAAGGCCAGTTTTATTTTGGCAGAAGAGATCGCTAAATCAGCCCGGCCATTTACGGAGGGGGATTTCATCAAAAACTGCATGATTAAAGTTTGTGACGAAGTTTGCCCAGAAAAAAGGCAACTCTTTTTAAATGTGAGTCTGAGCAGAAACACCATTGCCGTAGGTTTTCAGTAGGTTCAATTAGGTTCACTAGACTATATGCGTCATTTAAAAATTTTTCAATGAACATTCGAACAGTCCGGCCCTCGGCTTGTAGCTAAATTTTTTATTTGGCCCTCCGTCCATTTGACTTTGACACCCCTGGTCTATGTC
>NW_019944593.1:14817-22722 GCF_002910315.2 Salvelinus sp. IW2-2015 | reverse complement strand
TTCAATGAACATTCGAACAGTCCGGCCCTCGGCTTGTAGCTAAATTTTTTATTTGGCCCTCCGTCCATTTGACTTTGACACCCCTGGTCTATGTCATGGAAAAAGCAAGTTCCTAATGTTTTGTACACTCAGTCTATATTTCTACTAACCATTTAATTTGTTTGGCTTATTTTTTAAGGTTTTAGGGTCAACTTCAGGGTTAAAGAAATGCATTATGGGAAATGTAGTATTTTTCCACATATTTTCCACAAATTGAAAAAAAATTAAGTAATTAATTAAATATAAATTAGAATTTTCTCATACAGGTCTTGTTTACTTGATCTTATAAAAATAAATTACTTCATCAATATTGTATATAATGATATCTTTGATGTTTTCTGTGATTTCAATTATATTTCCTTTAATTTAAATTATAATTGCACTTCCGTATCCTGTTTAAAACTTAAATTCAAATTCAATTCAAATTCAAGAATTGAACTGGAATTTGATGCATTCAGGTCTGAATTGAGCACAACCCTGGTGGGTCTGTCTTACTATATTCCTGGTTCTATATCCCGTGTGAAAAGGAGAGGGAACAGAGGGCGTTCCTGTCTGGTTCCTCTTTAGTACGGATATAGCATTAACACGTTATTTCATGTCAAAATACTTGCCTTCGATCGCAAATGGTTTCCCCACAGTGAGTGTCTTGCATTCTGCATCGATAGAAACCTCGTGGTCGAGTAAGGCCTTGTCCATGATGAAAGCATCCAGTTGCTGTGGATCATGCCTGAAACAATAGAAGAAGAATTACTACTGAATTGCACCTCTATCTAACATTGACTAAAATTAAGGGATGATTTTTTTTTTCCAATTCAAGTCAATTCAGCCTTTAAATGTAGAAGTTCAAAATACATAATTTGTTGTTTCATGTCCTGGCGGTTCTAGTTCAAGTGTGAAAATACTGAAGTTCATATTTTTCAAGAAAAAAAAAGTTCCTTGCACCCAAGTAAAACGTGCTTAGTAATATATTGTGTTGGAAATCAATGACCCAAGCCCAGCTCAGTTAATGCCTACCATTGTGTTGCTCAGCAAATGTACATTATACCAGGGGTGTTGGAAAACACAATGTAAGTCACCTAATTTATGTCCCTCTAACTGCCCTGAATGCCTCTGCTGATCCTACAGCTATTGTATACAGTAATAATGTGTCTATGAACCAGATTAATACTGTTATCACTGAGGCGGTGTGCACTAGCAGGAAGTCCACTGTGTGCAGCTCACCCTGCACTAAAATAAATAACCTGAGCATGTCTACTTCTACTAAGCTTCCCAGGTAAAGCAATAGAAACAATCAAGCATCCCAGAAAAGTGCTAAAAATAGCGTTAACATATTAACATATGTAGCTTAAGAAACAAGATTAATGAAATCAACAACTTGCTTGTAACAGATGACATTCATATTCTGACTATCTCTGAAACTCACTTAGGTAATAKCTTCGATGATACAGTGGTAGCAACACATGGTTATAACATCTAAGGAAAAGACAGAAATGCCAACAGAGGCGGTGTTGCGGTCTATATTCAGAACCACATTCCTGTAAAGCTTAGAGATGATCTAATGTTAAATACTGTTGAAGTAATATGGCTACAGGTTCATCTGCCTCACCTAAAGCCCATTCTGGTGAGAAGCTGCTATAGACCACCAAGTGCTAACAGTCAGTATCTGGATAATATGTGTGAAATGCTTGATAATGTATGTGATATCAACAGAGAGGTATATTTTCTGGGTGATTTAAATATTGACTGGCTTTCATCAAGCTGCCCACTCAAGAAAAATCTTCAAACAGTAACCAGTGCCTGCAACCTGGTTCAGGTTGTCAGTCAACCTACCAGGGTATTTACAAACAGCACAGGAATGAAATCATCAACATGTATTGATCACATCTTCACTAATGCTGCAGAAATGTGCTTTATTAAAGCAGTATCCAAATCCATGGATGTAGTGATCACAATATAGTAGTCATATCTAGGAAAACCAAAGTTCCAAAGGCTTGGCTTAATATAGTGTATAAGAGGACATACGAGAAGTTATGTAGTGATTATTATGTTGTTGATTAAAATATTATTTGTTGGTCTTCGGTGTGTAATGAGGAACAACCAGATGCTACATTTGACATATTTAGAAAATGTCTTACTTCAGTTACCAATAAGCATGCMCCCATTAAGAATATGACTGTAAAACTGTTAAATCCTCATGGATTGATGAGAGGTTGAAAAAGGGTAAGGTTGAAGGGATGAGGCAAAAGGAATGGCAAATAAGACTGGCTGCACAACTGATTGGCAAATATACTGCAAATTGAGAAATCATGTGACTAAACTGAATACAAATAAGAAGAAACTATACTATAAAACAAAGATAAATTATTTAAAGAATGCTTGTAAAAAGCTTTGGAGCACCTTCAATAGAATTTTGAGCAAGTAGGCAAACTCAGCRCCATCAGTCATTGAATCAGATGGCTCATTCGTTACAAAACCCACTGATATTGCCAACTACTTCTGTGATTTRTTTATTGGCAAGATGAGCAAATTTAGGCAAGACATGCTATCAATAAGCACTACACATCCAAGTACAACTGACCAAATTATGAAAGACAAGCATTTGTAATGTTGAGTGCCGTAATGAGTGTGAGAAGAGGTGAAACAATTATGTTGTGTATTAACAATGACAAGCCTGACAACTTTGAATAGGAAGTTACTGAGGATAATTGCGAATGATATTGCACACATTCATATTTGCATATTCTTCAATCTAAGCCTACAAGAAAGTGTGTGCCCACAGGCCCAGAGGAAGCCAAAAGTCATTCGCAACCAAGAATAGTAAAGCCTCCTTTACTGCCTTAAATAGATAACCAATAGATAACCAATCAGCCTTTACAACCCTTAGTAAACTTTGAGAAAAAAATGTGTTTGACCAGGTACAATGCTATTTCACAGTAAACAAATTGAACACAACAAGCAAGCACAGCACTTACACAAATGACTGATGATTGGCCGAGAAATTGATAATAAAATATTGTGGGCTGTTTTGTTTGACTTCAGTGCAGCTTTGGACAATATCGATCACAGTCTGCTCCTGGAAAACATATGTGTTATGGCTTTACACCCCCTGATATAATGTGGATAAAAGTTACCTGTCTAACAGAACACAGAGAGTGTTCTTTAACTTCTTATGGCTGCAGGCAGTATTGAGTAGCTTGGATGAAAGGTGCACAGAGGTGTCCATAGTAAACTGCCTGCTCCTCAGTCCCAGTTGCTAATATATGCATATTATTATTTGTATTGGATAGAAAACACTCTGAAGTTTCTAAAAATGTTTGAATTATGTTCTGTGAGTATAACAGAACTCATATGGCAGGCAAAAACCTGAGGAGTTCACTTCCTGTTTGGATTTTTTCTGAGGTGGCAGATTTTCAACCAAGCTTCTCATTTGGAAATTACAGCGAAATATTGATGAGTTTTCACTTCCTATGGCTTCCACTAGATGTCAACAGTCAATAGAACTTTGTCTGATGACTCTAATGTGAAGGGTGGCCGAAGGAGACAGGAATGAGTCACCACTGCCACGAGCTGACCATGCTTTCACCATGCGCGTTCACATGAGGAGGACCTCCGTTCCACCGCTCTTCTGAAGTCAATGTAATTCTCCGGTTGGAACGTTATTCAAGATGTATGTTAACAACATTCTAAAGATTGATTCAGTACATCGTTTGACATGTTTCTACTGACTGTTACGGGACTTTTGGACATTTCGTCACGTTATAGTGGACGCGCTTTGTGACTTTGGAATTGTTTACCAAACGCGCTAACCAAAGTAGCTAATTGTACATAAATCGGACATTAACGGACAAATCAAGCATTTATTGTGGACCTGGGATTCCTAGGACTGAATTCTGATGAAGTTCATCAAAGGGAAGGAAACATTTATCATGTATTTTCTGGTTTCTGTTGACTCCAAAATGGCGGCTAATTTTATTATATTTCTGAGCACCGTCTCAGATTATTGCATGGGTTGCTTTTTCTGTAAAGTTTTTTTGAAATCTGACACAGCGGTTGCATTAATGGAAGCCTCTCAAACATAATCCAGGTAGAATCAGGAATTCCCCAGGGCAGCTGTTTAGGCCCATTACTTTTAAAAATCTTTTCTAATGACATACCTGGCTGTGAGTAAAGCCAGTGTGTCTAAGTATGCGGATGACTCAACACTATACACATCAGTGACTACAGTGACTGAAATTACTGCAACACTTAACAAACAGCTGCAATTAATTTCATAATGGGTGGCAATGAATAAATTAGTCCTAAACATTTTTAAACTAAAAGCATGGTATTTGGGACAAATCATTCACTAAACCCTTAATCTCAAATAAATCTTGTAATGAATAATGTGTAAATTGAGGTGACTAAACTGCTTTGAGTAACCCTATATTATAAACTGTCATGATAAAAATGATCATGGTCAAAACATGTTGATACAACAGTAGCTACGATGGGGGGAAGTCTGTCCATTAAAAAGCACTGCTCTGCTTTCTTAATAACACAATCAACAAGACAGGTCAGTACTACATAGAGCCATGACTACTATTCCACATCAGGTACCTGATGCAAGAAGTAGAATCAGATGTAAAAACAGATAGAAATACACCTTATGGAACAGTGGGTACTGTGAAGAGACACAAACAAAAACACAGTTAACTGGGGATACCAGACCAATCACAACACCCACAGGTACAAACATAGGCATACACACTAGCACAACCACTTTACACACACCTACATTGTAATAATTTTGTATATTGATATAAAACATTTTGTATTATAGATATGTAGTGGTGTAATGTTTTATGATGTACTGTTTTATCTTTTGTTTAATGTGTGATGTAAGTGTCTTAATGTGTTTGGAAACCAGGAAGAGTAGCTGCTGCCTTGGCAGGAACTAATGGGGATCCATAATAAACCCCAGGAAGAGTAGCTGCTGCCTTGGCAGGAACTAATGGGGATNTGAGCAAATTTAGGCAAGACATGCTATCAATAAGCACTACACATCCAAGTACAACTGACCAAATTATGAAAGACAAGCATTGTAATGTTGAGTGCTGTAAAGTGAGTGTGGAAGTGAGTAAAGTGGAAAGTGAGTGTGAAACAATTGCTGTTGACTATTAACAATGACAAGCCTAAACAACTTGAATAGAAAGTTACTGAGGATAATTGCGAATGATATTGCCACTCATATTTAGCTATATCTTCAACCTAAGCCTACAAGAAAGTGTGTGCCCACAGGCCCGGAGGAAAGCAAAAGTCATTCCGCTACCGAAGAATAGTAAAGCCCCCTTTACTGCCTTAAATAGAAAACCAATCAGCCTGTTACCAACCCTTAGTAAACCTTGGGGGAAAAAATGTGTTTGACCAGATACAATGCTAATTTACAGTAAACAAATTGACAACAGACTTTCAGCACGCTTATAGGAAAGGACATTCAACAAGCACAGCACTTACACAAATGACTGATGATTGGCCGGGAGAAATTGATAATAAAAAGATTGTGGGGGCTGTTTTGTTAGACTTCAGTGCAGCTTTTGACATTATTGATCACAGTTTGATCCTGGAAAAACATATGTGTTATGGCTTTACACCCCCTGCTGTAATGTGGATAAAGAGTTACCTGTCTAACAGAACACAGAGGGTGTTCTTTAATGGAAGCCTCTCCAACATAATCCAGGTAGAATCAGGAAATCCCCAGGGCAGCAGTCTAGGCCCATTACTTAAAAAAATATTTACTAATGACATGCCACTGGCTTTGAGTAAAGCCAGTGTGTCTATGTATGCGGATGACTCAACACTATACACATCAGTGACTACAGTGACTGAAATTACTGCAACACTTAACAAAGAGCTGCAATTAGTTTCATAATGGGTGGCAAGGAATAAATTAAATTAGTCCTAAATATTTTAAAACTAAAAGCATGGTATTTGTGACAAATCATTCACTAAACCCTTAATCTCAAATAAATATTGTAATGCATGTTTAAATTGAGCAATTTGAGGTGACTAAACTGCTTGGAGTAACCCTAGATTGTAAACTATCATGATAAAAACTATCATGGTCAAAACATGTTGATACAACAGTAGCAAAGATGGGGAGAAGTCTGTCCATTGAAAAAGCACTGCTCTGCCTTCTTAACAACACAATCAACAAGGCAGGTCCTACAGGCCCTAGTTTTGTCACACCTGGACTACTGTTCAGTCATGTGGTCAGGTGCCAAAAAAAGAGAGATTTAGGAAAATTACAATTGGCTCAGAACAGGGCAGGACAGCTGGCCCTTGGATGTACACCGAGAGCTAATATTAATAATATGCATGTCAATCTCTCCTGGCTGAAAGTGGAGGAGAGATTGACTTCACTACTTTTATTGAGAGGTATTGACATGTTGAATGCACTGAGCTGTCTAAACTACTGGCACATCCTTGCATACCCCACAAGACATGCCACAAGAGGTCTCTTCACATTCCCCAAGTCCAGAACAGACTATGGGAGGTGCACAGTACTACATAGAGCCATGACTACATGGAACTCTATTCCACATCAGGTACCTGATGCAGCAGTAGAATCAGATGTAAAAAAAGATACACCTTATGGAACAGTGGGGACTGTGAAGAGACACACAGGTACAAAGCATACACACTTGCACACGCAATCTACACACACCTACATTGTAATAATGTTGTACATTGATATAAAACATTTTGTATTGTAAATATGTAGTGGTGTAATGTTATATGATGAACTGTTTTATCTTTTGTTTTATGTGTGATGTAAGTGTCTTAATGTGTTTGGAAACCAGGAAGAGTAGCTGCTGCCTTGGCAGGAATTAATGGGGATCCATAATAAACCCCAGGAAGAGTAGCTGCTGCCTTGGCAACAGGAACTAATGGGGATCCATAATAAACCCCAGGAAGAGTAGCTGCTGCCTTGGCAGGAACTAATGGGGATCCATAATAAACCCCAGGAAGAGTAGCTGCTGCCTTGGCAGGAACTAATGGGGATCCATAATAAACCCAGGAAGAGTAGCTGCTCCTTGGCAGGAACTAATGGGATCCATAATAACCCCAGGAAGAGTAGCTGCTGCCTTGGCAGAAACTAATGGGGATCCATAATAAACCCCAGGAAGAGTAGCTGCTGCCTTGGCAGGACTAATGGGGATCCATAATAAACCCCAGGAAGAGTAGCTGCTGCCTTGGCAGGAACTAATGGGATCCATAATAAACCCCAGGAAGAGTAGCTGCTGCCTTGGAGCAGGAACTAATGGGGATCCATAATAACCCCAGGGAAGAGTAGCTGCTGCTTGCAGGAACTAATGGGATCCATAATAACCCAGGAAGAGTAGCTGCTGCCTTGAGCAGGACAAATGGGGATCCATAATAAAACCCCAGGAAGAGTAGTGCTGCCTGCAGGAACAAAATGGGGATCCCTAATAAACCCCAGGAAGAGGTAGCTGCTGCCTTGGAGGAACTAAATGGGGATCCCTAATAAACCCAGGAAGAGTAGCTGCTGCCTTGCAGAAACTAATGGTGCCATAATAAACCCCAGGAAGAGTAGCTGCTGCCTTGGCAGAACTAAGGGATCCATAATAAACCCCAGAAGAGTACTGCTGCCTTGACAGGAACTAATGGGGATCCATAAATAAACCCAGGAAGAGTAGCTGCTGCCTTGGCAGAACTAATGGGATCCATAATAAAACCCCAGGAAGAGTAGCTGCTGCCTTGGTCAGGAACTAATGGGGATCCATAATAAACCCCAGGAAGAGTAGCTGCTGCCCTTGGACAGGATACGTAATGGGATCCATAATAAACCCCAGGAAGAGTAGCTGC
>NW_019944593.1:11334-14792 GCF_002910315.2 Salvelinus sp. IW2-2015 | reverse complement strand
CCTTTACCCTAAATAGAAACCAATCAGCCTGTCTACAACCCTTAGTAAACTTTGAGGAAAAAAATGGTTTGACCAGTACAATGCTAATTTCACAGTAAACAAATTGAACAACACCAAGCAAGCACAGCACTTACACAAATGACTGATGATTGGCCGGGAGAAATTGATAATAAAAATTGTGGGGGCTTTTTTTGTACTTCAGTGCAGCTTTGACGAATTATGATCACAGTTGCCTGGAAAACATATGTGTATGGCTTTACACCCCCTGTAATGTGGATAAAGAGTTACCTGTCTAACAGAACACAGAGAGTGTCTTTAACTTCTTAGTGCGAGGGCAGTATTGAGTAGCTTGGATGAAAGGTGCAAGAGTGTCATAGTAACATGCTGGCTCTCAGTCCAGTTGGTAATAGTATGCATATTAATTATTGTATTGGTAGGGACAAACATCTGAAGTTCAAAACTGTTTGAATTATTGTCTGTGAGTGATTAACAGAATAATATGGCAGGTGCAAAAACCTGAGGAGTTCTTTCCTGTTGGATTTTCTGAGGGTGGAGATTTTAACCAGCTGCTATTGAAATTACAGCGAATTGATGATTTTCATCACTTCCTATGGCTTCCACTAGATTCAACAGTTCACATAGAAACTTTGTCTCTATACGTCTAACTTGCAGAGTGCCGAGGAGACCAGGAAATGATCACCTGCGCAATGCTTGTACATGCTACGGCGTTCAATAGGGAATCCGTCACCGCTCTTCTTGAGTCACCATGTAATTCTCCGGTTGGAATTATTAAGATGTATGTAAAAATTAAGATTGATTCAGTACATCGTTTTGATGGTTTTCTGCTGCTGTACGCATTTGTGGGACATTTCGTCACGTTTATAGTGAGGCTTGTGACTTTTGGAATTGTGTTTACCAAACGCGCTAACAAGTAGCTAATTGGTACATAAATCGGCATAAGGACAAATCTAAGCATTTTATGTGGACCTGTGGGATTCCTAGGTGATTCTGCCCATGCAGTTTCAAGGGAAGGAAACACACTTATTCACAATAGTGTTATCTGGTTTCGTTGACCCATAAAAATGGCGGCTAATTTGCATTATCCACAATTTCTAGCTCGCTAGATATGCTGGTTGCCTTTCTGCTAAAGTTTTTTGAAATCTGCCAGCCCGGCTCTCATTAATGGAAGGCTTTATACATAATCAGGTGCGAATCAGGAATTCCCGAGGGCAGGTGTCTCGGCATTCACTTTTAGAAATCTTCTCTCTAATGACATACTGGCTGAGTAGAAGCATTGTTCGCGAGTAGCTGAGACTCACACCTAACACATCAGTGACTACAGTGACTGAACTTCACGTGCAACATAACCAACAGCTGCAATTAAACACTTCTCCACTCGGCTGGCATGAATAAGTTAGTTTCATAAATCTTAAACTAAACGCAGGTCTGCTTGGGCCAAGTATTCATGACCTATCTACAATAATCTGTGTAGGTGTACATGTGGTAATGAGTGACTTAACTTTGAGTAACCATAATGTAAAACTGTCATGAGAAAAATATTCATGGTCCAAAACATGTAGATAGCACATGTAGCTACGAGGGAGCTGGTGATCTCGGTGTCCATTAAAAAGCACTGCTCTGCTTCTTAATAACACATCATCAACAACAGTCAGTACTACATTGAGCCTGTGACTACTATTCCAATCAGATACTGATGCAAGAAGTAGAATAGATGTCAACAGATAGACATACACCTTGGAAACAGTGTGGGACGTGAGAACACAAACCAAAAACACAGTTACTGGATACCGACCAATCACAACACCCACAGGTACAAACATACGGACATACACACTAGACAACACTTCACACACCCGATCATTGTATCACTGTGCAATGTATAGTAAAAAATTTACGGTTAGTTATGATATTCTGTTTGTAACTTTTACTGTACCTGTGTATCTGCTTCTCCTTAATTCTTCCGTACTGTGTGTACAATGTGTCTTGGAACCAGAAGATAGCTGCTGCCCTGCAGGAACTAAGGGACCACTAATAAACCCAGGAAGAGTAGCCTGCCCTTGGCAAACTATGGGGATCCATAATAAACCCCAGGAAGAGTAGTCTGCCTTGGCAGAACTAATGGATCCAAAAAAACCCCGAAAGTAGCTGCGCCTTGCAGGAACTAAGGGATTCCATAATAAACCCAGGAAGAGTAGCTGCTGCCCTGAGCAGAGACTAATGGGGATCCATAATAACCCAGGAAGAGTAGCTGCTGCCTTGCAGGAACTAATGGGATCCATAAACCCCAGAAGACCCCAGGAAGAGTAGCTGCTGCCTTGGCAGGAACTAATGGGGATCCATAATGAATACAAATACAAACTATTAACACTAAATATATTAGTGCTGTTTTTGAAAGAAACCCAGACAAGCAGACACAGTTTGCAGTTCCTTATCAAAATGAATGGATCTTAACATTGCAAAGCAAGTGCCAGTCTACCCATAGAATAGTCCTCTCCTCTCGCACAATGGGAGAAAGATATTGTATATTCCGTCAACCCGATCTCAGCGCCCAGCTCCATTAACTCGGCTCTGCTCTGCTCCACAGAAGATGTGAGATGACTTGAGAAACAGTTTCAGATTTCAAATAGCAAAAAGTGAACAAAGCACAGGGCCACTAATGAGGTTACTCACTTCCGGAAGTATAGTTTGATATTGATGATGCCTGGAGACAGTTTCAGATTGTTTTACTTGAATTATTAAATGTAGTTGCATAGATTATTTTTTGCACAAGAGTTCACCAAGAAAAAGGCACGTACAAGTTTGCAGTCGCCCTTTAGGATCAACATGGATGGATCTTTTAACCATTGCAAAAGCAAGGTAGTCCAAGCTAAGACTAAAGAGTGCCGTTCACAGATTCGGAGAAGCTGAGTCATGGCTTGATCTGTTGGGTTATTCCTCTTCGTCACACACTTGGGCAACGAGAATTTTGTAATGTGCTTTCGTCAAACTCCGATCTCTCCCTCCTTCTGTCGCGCCTAGCTCATCTCAAGTACGGTCTGCTCTGCTCATAGAAGAATGTGGTAGATGATTTGATTGGCAACCTACAGTTCTTATGTATGATCTATCAAATAGCAGAACAAGATGAACAACCGCACAGGGCTCAATTATGAGGTTGAGTAAAAGATGTGTACTCTCCACGAACTACTCACATTCCGAGTAAAATGTCTATCATTTTGGCTCAGTTGACTGACTACTTCGATGACTCACCATCGCTTTGTGGAGACGCACTACGTTTAGTTACCATCTGCTAAGGTTGGCTACAGAGTTGGAGACAGTTTCAGATTGGGATAGCAGAGTTGGTGACAGTTTCAGATTGGGAGTGTGTAGAGGTACCAAAAAGAATGCCGTTCGGCCCCGGTCTGTGGACACTATACCACAGAAGCTTGCAGATCGGGTGT
>NW_019944593.1:0-9681 GCF_002910315.2 Salvelinus sp. IW2-2015 | reverse complement strand
CAACTACAGATGAGTCCCAAGACGCTTGTGAGGGTGTCATTGAGCAAAATGGAGAATATTGTAGTGTTCGTGAGAGTCTCATCTTTCCATGGAGGTGTCATAATATGTAGGCCAAATCATTCGGACGAAAAATGAGGGAGATACAGCACTTTCAATCAGTGGCCAGTGGAAATACCCAGACATCAGCCATGCGCCCTGATCTGGAACGCACCTTTCTTGTTTATCCTTTCCTATTGGCGAAGCTTTTGTACGGTTGAAATATTATTGATTATTTATGACAAAAACAACCGGAGGATTGATTTTAAACATCGTTTGGCATGTTTCTACTAACTTTTATTGTACTTTTCTTTGACTTTTCGTCTGGACTTAGTGCACGTGCCTTGTAGATTCGGATTACTGGACAAAACAAAAAGGAGGTTTTTGGTCATAAAGAGGGACATTATTGAACAAAATTAACATTTATTGTCTAACATGGAGACCTGGGAGTGCCACCAGATGAAGATCATCAAAGGTAAGTCATTAATTATAATGCTATTTCTGACTTTTGTGAGCCCTCTTCTTGGCTGGAAAAAGGCTGTATGGGTTTCTGTAGCTAGGCGTCTGAAACTGTTTGAATTATGTCTGTGAGTATAACAGAACTCATATTGCAGGCAAACTTCCAAATAGGAAGTGAGAATTCTGAGAAGGGTCGATGTGAAAGTCATCGCCTATTCAATTCCCAGTAATATATGGATCTGTTTGCACTTCCTACGCCTTCCACTAGATGTCAACAGTCAGTAGACCGTGGAATGAAGCCTCTAGTGTGATGTGGGGCCGGATGGGAGGTATTTGAGTCAGTGGTCTGGCAGATTGCCAGTTGCTGGTCACGCGCGCTAGTCATGGAATGGCCATGTGTGCCATTACTTATACAGACATGAAGAAATGCTCCGGTTGGAACGTTATTGGATATATATGATAACAACATCCTGAAGATTGATTCTCTACTTAATTTGACCAGGTTATTCGACCTGGAATATAACTTTTTGAAGTTTTCGTCCGAGTTCGCCTGGACCGGAGCCAGCGTTTGGACATGTGAACTACACATGCTAGCTAAAGTTGCTAATTGGACATAAGTAATGGACATTATCGAACTAAACAACGATTTTTTGTGGAACTAGGATTCCTGGCATTGCATTCTGATGAAGATAATCAAAGGTAAGGGAATATTTATGATGTCATTTCGTATTTCTGTTGACTCCAACATGGCGGAGAAATTTTGTTAAATCTGAGCGCCGTCTCAGGATATTGCATGGTGTACTTTTACCTAAAGTWAAAAAAAAATCTGACACAGCGGTTGCATTAAGAACAAGTGTATCTTTAATTATATGTAAAACATGTATCTTTCATCAAAGTTTATGATGAGTATTTCTGTTATTTGACGTGGCTCTCTGTAATTACTCCGGANAGACGGACTCAAGCCAACTCCAGACGGACTCAAGCTGTTACGAATCCCGCCGAGGATGGTGCCTCTTCCCGTTCGGGCGGCGCTCGGCGGTCGTCGTCTCCGGCCTACTAGCTGCCACCGATCCCCTTTTCTGTTTTCATTTAGTTTTGTCTAATTGGTTGCACCTGTTTTGTGTTTAGGGTTAGTGAGCTATTTAAACCCAGTTGGCCCGCCGACTTTTGTGCGGGCTTGTTATTCTGTTTTGTGGTGTTTGTTATAGAGTGGATTTTGTCCTAGTAATTTTTGGACTGTATCTTGACGCGCCCTTTTCTTGTGTGGCGTAGCCGTCTCATTTATATTCTTGTTGGAATATTAAAATATCCACTTGCTCGGAACTACCCTGCTCTCTGCGGCTGACTCCTTCATTCACCATTGGAATCGTTACACAAGCCAACTCCAGACGGACTCAAGCCAACTCCAGACGGACTCAAGCCAACTCCAGGCAGATTCAAGCTCTCCAGACGAACTCAAGCCAACTCCAGGCAGATTTAAGCTCTCCAGACGGACTCAAGCCAACTCCAGACAGACTCAAGCCAACTCCAGGCAGATTTAAGCTCTCCAGACGGACTCAAGCCAACTCCAGACGAGCTCAAGCCAACTCCAGGCAGATTCAAGCTCTCCAGACGGACTCAAGCCAACTCCAGACAGACTCAAGCCAACTCCAGGCAGATTCAAGGTCTCCAGGCGGACTCAAGACAACTCCATGCAGGCTCAAGCTAACTCTAAAAGGCTTAACCCATAAGAGTCTAACTCTGTCTAAGCTGGGGGGGAGAAGGGGGGGGTCTACTAAGCTATATGGAATTGTTTTAAGAAGGTCATACAAAGGATAATTTAGCTATTTGATTTAGAATTTGAAGAACCCTTGAAGTATAAAAAAAAATATATTAAACAATTATTTGATGAAAAACGCATTGAATAACAGATTCACTACATGGAATAACAAATAGTCCCCAAAACATTTTTTAAAGGCAGTTTGTTCTGAAGTGTCTGTCCTATATCTGAGAGATATTTAAAAAAATCTGAAAACATTGGTTATTTTTTTGCTATGTATTTAACCCTATATTTTTGGTACTAAACAGTCTCCATATATACTTCCATGAATTTTTTCAACTGGTACCGGGGGACCTTCAGACAAGTCTTGTGAGGCCCGTGAGAAGAGCAAAATGACTGACATGTACGTGTTTTTGAGATTTTCATCTTTCCACAGAGTGGTCAAATTAGTGCGTAGTCCAAAATGTTCGGACACTATACACAGAAGTTGGCAGATCGGCTGTACCAACTACAGATGAGTCCCAAGACGCTTGTGAGGGTGTCATTGAGCAAAATGGAGAATATTGTAGTGTTCGTGAGAGTCTCATCTTTCCATGGAGGGGTCATAATATGTAGGCCAAACCATTCGGAACACTACAGATGATTTTGTGAGAAGACCAATTTTCAGGATGTCTCATGGTCTGACAAACACCGGTCTAGCTCTGTCACCTTTCACCGCAGATGTGGAAGTACGACCTAAGCAGATGCGGTGGATTGAACGCATCAATGCAAAACATATATTCTCTCTAGCAGAAACTGACGGGGAATTTTTTTATGGGGAACTTTGTATATGCTAATTAAGATACCTGTGGGGTGCGTGACATCGGCCTTAAGGTTTTTATACTTCCACGTAGGGTAGGGGGCAGCATCCCGTGAATTTTTGGATGAAAGTGTGCCCAAATTAAAACTGCCTGCTATCAGGCCCAGAAGTTAGGATATGCATATATTTGATACGAAAGACATCTAAAGTTTGCAAACCCTGTTAATAATAATGTCTGTGGATATAACATAAACTGCTATTGGCAGGCAAAAACCAGAGGAAATATCCAACCAGGAAGTACTATTATTTTGAAAAGGCGTTTTTTCCATTTGAAAAGCCTATTCCACCATCCACAAGACTTTGAGGGATCCCAGTTTACATGACGCTGCTATGGCTTCCTCTAACAGTGTCCAGTATTAGGCATTTGTTTCACTTTTCTGCTGTAAAAATGAGGGAGATACAGGCACTTTCAATCAGTGGCAGTGGATTAATGTCCATTCATCATGGATGCGCCCTGATTGGGAACTTCTGCCTTTCTTGTTCTCCTCTTCCTATTGCGAAACTTTTGTCGCGGTTGCAAGTATTATTGATTCTTTATATGACAAAAACAAACCGAGCGATTGATTTTTACATCGTTGTCCTATGTTTCTACTTTATTGTGTACTTTTTCTCTTGACTTCGTCTGGACTTAGTGCAGTGCATTGTAGAGTTCGATTATGACAAAACAAAAAGCGGGTTTTTGGTCAATAAATGAGGGACATCTATTGAACAAATATTAACATTCTATGTGTCCTGATACATAGGGAGACCTGAGTGCCACCAGGCCTGAATGATCAGTCAAAGGTAAGTTCATTAATTTCAAGCTATTTCTGCAACTTTGTGTGAGCCCTCTCTGTGGGGCTGGAAAACAGGCTGTAATGGTTTCCTGATAGCTAAGCGTCTGAAACTGTTCTGAATTTATGGTACCCCCTTGTGAGTATATACACTACGGATTCATATTGCAGGGCAACTTTCCAAATATGGAAAGTGAGAATTTCTGACGAAGGGCTCGATGCTTAATCTATCGCTCTTTCCAATTTCCCAGTATAATATTGGATCTGTTTGCACTTCTCTACGCCTTATACCGCTAGATGCTACTGAGACGAGTCATGTAGACGGTGGTAATGAAGTCTTAGCTGTGATGTGGGGCCGGATGGGTAGTGAATTTGAAGTCCCGTTGGTCTGGCCAGATTCGCCATTTGCTGGTCACGCCGGTCTTAGTCTGGATGGCCATGCTGTTCCATATACTTTAACAGCACATGAAGAGAATATGCTCCGGTTGGAAACGTTATTGATATATATGACTAAAACATCCTGAAGATTGATCTCTACTAATATTGACCAGGAATTTAGCGACTGCAATATAACTTTTTGAGTTTATCGTCGAGTCTCGCCTGACCGGAGCCATAGCTTTGGGACATGTAACTAACATGCCTAGCATGTTGCTAATTGGCTACTATAAGGTAATGGACATTATCGAACTAAACAACGTATTTTTTGTGGAACTAGGATTCTCCTGTGCATTGCATTTCTGATCGAAGAGTAAATCAAAGGTAGGGAATATTTATGATGTCATTTCGTATTTTCTGTGACTCCACATGGCGCGAGAAATTTCTGTTAAATCTGAGCGCCGTCTCAAGGATATGCATTGGTGACTTTTACCTTAAAGTAAATTAAAAAATCTGACACAGCGGGCTTGCATTAAGTAACAAGTGTATCTTTAATTAATATGTAAAACTATGTCTCTTTCTATCAGCAAGTTTACTGATGAGTATTCTGTATTGGACGTGGCTCTCTTATATTTACTCCGGACTTTCTGAACAGTGTCGACAATGTAACCAAGATTTGTGGATATAAATATACAACATTTATGCGAACAAAACATAAAATGTATTGCTGCGTAAATGGAGTTCCTATGAAGTGTCATCTGATGAAGATTATCAGAGGTTATGATTACTTTATCTTATTTCCCTGCTTTTGTGTGACTATCTTTGCTGGAAAAAATGGCTGTGGTTTTTTGGTTTGGTGGGATCTAACATAATATATATGTTGTGTTTTCGCTCGTAAAGCATCTTTAAAATCGCGACCGATGGGTAGATTAACAAAGATGTTACTTCTTTGTTTGTAATATGGACTTGTTAATGTGTGAAAGTTACATATTTTCGAAAAAAAATATTTTTGGATTTCGCGCGCTGCTTTCAGCGACCCTGTTGTGGGGGTCCGCTAGCGTAATGTAATTGGTTAGAGTTGTTTTGAAAATATTTTAACCTGCCGTGTTCGTGATCGTGTTTATTGGGGGTACACATATTACTGGTTTGCACGATGGCGCCGATGGCGGCGCGCCGTCGTCAGCCGGTTTTGGCTCCGTGTTCCGCATATTGTTCTTACATTAAAGCAGATTTTCTACGTTACGCACACTTGTTCTGACGTTACGCAGATTGTTCTGCGTTACGCAGGATTGTTCACGTTACGCAGAATTGTGTCCTATCGTTCGCATATTGTTCTATTACAGACTTGATCGATTGCCCCAATGCTATCTATCTAGGCACATATCAACACACAAGTATGTTCGTTCCAATAAATAGCCCCATGGGTTATTACTTTCTGCTGTTCAAACATAGGAAGACAACATAGCGATGTATCATGTCAGATGCAATTAGTTGAGGTTCGAAAAGAGGGTGAGTAAGCGAGAGACATGAGGGGGAGTTGAGCAGCAACGATACCGTAAAACAATGAGTGTGTAAAATAACACGTGCAGAACCATGAATCCGGGTCTTCGTCTCCTGGGGGAAAAAATCCCAGGGAGCCGGGGCGGTTAAACTCCTAACGGATTCTGAGTCTAGATAACATTAACTACGATTGTACGCTATTGTGGCCGTGTTACCTACGGATCTGGAAGTCTCAGAGTAACAATTCAATAACACTGCAAGTACTTTGTGGGCGGTTATCCTAGCGGATCTGCTCTCAGATAACATCTGAAACGATGATGCGCTTTGTGGGCGGTTACCTTAACGGACCTGGAGTCTCAGATGAACAATAAAAAACCTCTTACTGGGCTGCAAGGTGAATATTGAAAAAACTGGAAAATAGTGCACATTTCAAACGGCCTCCTAAGAAACTTTTTATTTAGCAATATGCATATATTTACTACTGTTGGATAGATAACAGTCATATTTCCTAAAAAAGAGTTTGAATTTATTCTCTAAGCACGACATATTTTACAGCATGTTTCGCTCAGCGTAATTGAGACTTTCCAAAAAGCGATGTGTGGTCTTAAGACCTTGTCTATAAAATGGTCCATGTATACTTGGGACCGTAGAAAACACGTCACACTCCTTCATCAGGGTGTAAGTGCGGAAGTGAGAGATTGAAAAGCAGTCGAATAATCTTCGTCCATGGACTGAATAACACACCTCTTGTGAGACCTGCGCAGTTAAAAAAATTCCCGGGCGCGCAAGCATAATTTGGTCTCGGCTACTGGAAGAGAGTCGATAACGGTGAATATACTCTGACTTCGAATATTATTTGATACATTGTCACAAATCATCCTAAAGTATGTTTTTTCAATATACTTAATATATATTCGCACCTTTATTCTGGACTTTAGAATGTGAGTGAGACGAAGGAATTTTTTTGAAGAAAAAAGATTAGCGCCGCAATGCTATTGTGCTTGCAACCAAGAGGGCAATGAGTTCTTCGGAACCCAACTAAAAGACCTACTGGAGCATTGGACCCCGTTACAACATTCTGATGGAATATCAACAAAGATAAAGGACGCTCAAATTTTGGGAAATGCTTTTTCATATATCTGTCGAACTGTTGTATGCTAACTTGTGCTGGCTAGCGCTTGATTATGCTATGTGCCGCTTATGCGTAGTCTTATGTGTTAGCTTAATATTAAACGATATATTGTGTTTTCGCGTAAACACTTCAAAAATCCGGAAATATTGGCTTATTCTACACGATATCTGTCTGTTCATTAGCTATCCACAATATGTTTTTCTGAAATGTTTTGTATGAGGTGGTAATTAGTAGTCGACGTTGTGTATGTATTTTCTCTGGCTACTCCGTCTGGATTCAGACTTTAGTATGTGGTAGATTTAAAGGTAGCATCAATGTAAAACTGAGTTATAGCTAAAATAATGCACTTTTTATGAACAAAACGATTTAGATTTATTGTGTAACATGTTGATAGCTGTCATCTGAGGTAAGTTTTTCTGGGTTCTTTAGTTGGTTTTAGTTTATTTCGGTTGGTTGTGCATGCTACTTGAATCATAATTCCATAACATAATCATAATTCAGCTTGTATTTGGTGTGAGCTAACATAAATATATGTGGTGTTTTCTCTGTAAAACATCTTAATAAATTCGGACATGTTGCTGGATTGACAAGTATGTTGATCTTTCCAATGCTGTATTGGACTTGTTAATGGTGACAGTTAAATATTTTAATCAAAATAGATTTTGAATTTCGCGCCCTGCACTTGCAGTGCTGTGTATATTTAATCCCGACCGTCGGGATTGCAAGCCTGTAAAGTTCACACGATTGTAGCTTTGTGGGCGGTTACCTTACGACCTGCGAGTTCAGATAAATTAACATCGAATGTAGATTTGTGGGCGGTTACCTACGGACCTGAATCTCAGATAACATTGTAATCACGATGTACGCTTGTGGCGGTTACCTAACGTGATCTGGATGTCTCAGATAACATTAACCACGATGTAGCTGTTGTGGGCGGATTCGCGCTAGGACCTGTGAAGTCTAGATAACATACAGATGTAGCTCTTGTGGGCGGTTACGCTACGGATCTGAGTCTCAGATAACATTAACATGATGTAGCTTTTGTGGTGGTTACTGTAACGCTCGTTCTCCTCCTCGTCTGAGAGGAGCATGGATCGGACAAAACTGCAGCTTGGGTAAACATGTTTGTTTATGAAAGAAACGACGAAGACGAAAAACTCTAAAATCTACAAAACAGTAAACGAGCGTAACAGATCCTGAACAAATGAAGACTTAACAGACAACGAAGAAGGGGGCGCACAACAGGTAACAAACTAACAAACGTAAACAGTCCGTGGCACACAACACTGACACAGGAACAATTCACCCTAAAAACAACACATGTGAACTAAGCCTACCTTAATATTGGTTCTCAATCAGAGAAAACGTAAAAACACTGCCCTGATTGAGAACCATATCAGGCTAATTGAAAAGAACCTCAAACATAGAGAACATACAGTAGATGCCCCACCCACTCCGCGTTCCTGACCATACTAAACAAACAGACAAAATATTAACGGAAAATATAGGTCAGGAACGTGACAGTTACCTACGGTAAATCTGCAGCCTCAGATAAACATTAACACGATTAGCTTTGTGGGCATTTACCTACGATCGGATGTCTCCAGATACATTAACCCGATGTAGCTTTGTGGGCATTTACCTACGGATCTGGAGTCTCCAGATAACATGTAACACGATGTAGCTTTTGCTGGGCGGTTACTACGGATTCTCGGATCTCAGATACATTAACACGATGAGCTTTTGTGGGCGTTACCTACGATCTGGAGTCTCAAGATAACATAACACGATGTAGTTTGTGGCGTTACCTACGGAATCTGGATCTCAGAAACATTAACATGTGTAGCTTTGTGGCGGTTCCTACGTCTGGAGTCTCAGATACAGCATAAAACGATGTAGCTTGTGGCGGTTACCTATGGATCTGGAGTCTCAGTTATACATTAACATGATGTAGCTTTTGGTGGGCGGGTACCTAACAGATCTGGACTCTGCAGATAACATTATACATGATGTAGCTTTGTGGTGACGGTTACCTACAGATGCTGGAGTCCTCAAATAACAATAACAATGTAGTTTGTGGCGGTTACCCACTGGATCTGCAGTCTCAGACACATTGACATGATTGTACGCTTTGTGGGCGGTTACCTACAGATCTGCGTCTCAGGTTTAGCTTTGGTGGGGCGTTACCTAACCGAATCTGCCGTCTCAGATAACATTAACGTGGTGTAGATTGTGTTTAACTAGAGTGCTGGCACAGATTTTGTAAATAGTCTCTCTGTGTCCATGAGTATTTTTATGTGGGATTTCTGACCTATTCCAGGAAAGGTTATGAAGTCTCCCCATTGCCGTATATGCCCTTACTGGGGAGCAGGTAGGCTAGTGGTTAGATGCGTTGCGCCAGTAACCGATAAAGTTGCAAAAACCAAAAAAAAAAGATTTCAAAGCCCCGAACTGACAGGTATAAATCTGTCATGTCTGCCCCATGAACAAGGCAAGTGAATACCCTATTTCCTAACCCACTATTCCTAGGCCGTCATTCTAAATAAGGATTGACCTTGACCTAGTTAAATAAAGGTTATAAGTAAAATACTGTAGTTATTTTGGTACCCGTGTTAAAAACTGTGAATGAAGTTCAGTATTGTATAGCCATGGTACCCCATGTAAAACTGTGAGACTCAGTATTTGTATATGTCATGGTACCATGTTTAAAACTGTGATGACTCAGTATTGTTAAGTCATGTAGCCATGTAAAGCCCTGTGACTGAACTCAGTATTGTAATAGTCATGC
>NW_019944592.1:62140-66956 GCF_002910315.2 Salvelinus sp. IW2-2015 | reverse complement strand
TGAAGTAGATGTATTGAGTTTCCTCATAAAATCAATGTACACTAGAAGCACGCATTTCTTGTCTTGCGTATCAGCTCATTTAGTGGATCCTTAGAGCCAAGCTTGGTTTGTGTTGTAAATAGACAAGTAGGAAAATACAGATGACAACTCTCTTGGTACATAGCAGGAGAGCCTGTGAGACTTCCTTGATATTAGAGATTTGCGTAAACGTTGTTAACACAGCGACACCCTCTTAGTCTTATGCAGTCTGATCTAGACAATGGACCACAATTGTATCACCTTCGTTTGTTCATCAAACTCAGAGAGTGTGTGCGAGCACAAATGGTCTTTAATTCAGCTGATGTGCATGAGAGAGGAGAGAGAGAGAGAGATGAGGAGAGAGAGAGAGGAGAAGACGGAGAGAGAGGAAGAGAGAGAGAAGAGAGAGGAAGCGAGAAGGAGAGAGAGGGAAGCGAGAGAGAGAAGAGAGAGAGGAGAGGAGAGAGAGAGAGAGAGAAGAGAGAGAGTTAGAGCGGATCGAAAAAGAGAGAGACGAGAGAAGAGGGTAGAACCGAAGATGAACGCGAGAGAGGAGAGAGCAAGCAGGAGAAGGTAGAAACGACGAGAGAAGCGAGACGAGAGAGAGAGAAGAGAGAGAGAGAGAGAGAGAAGGCAGAGAGACGTAGAGAGGAGAAGAGAGAGAGCAGAGGAGGAGAGGAGAGAGGGAAGGAGCAAGAATGAGAGAAGAGGAGATGTGAGAAGAGAAGCAGAGAAGAGAGCGATAGAGAGAGGCGGACGAGGAGAGAGAGAGAGCGAGACGAAGAGAAGAGACCGAGAGAGAGAGAGACGGAGATTGAGAAGGAAGAGTGGAGAGAGAGAGAGGAGACGAGAGACGAGAGAGAGAAGAGAGAGATGAGAGAGAGAGAGAAGAGATTATCCTCTTCCTTCATTTGGTGGAAGGAACGTAACAACCTAAGATGTGTAACAGGGTGTCATTATTGTTCACGCTGTCAGCACAAGGAAAATGGGGACACAGAAGATACACGAACAGCAGCTGTGGATATTTGAGGTTTACACAAAGACAACGCACGCAGCACACTAGCAAGCACGACGAAGCCTGCACCACCCGGCACGCACCACCGCAGCAGAGCGACGCACGCACGCACCAGCACGCACGCGGACACAACCAACACACAACAAACAACAACACGACACAACAACACACACCACTGCCACCTAAAGTCACTTCAAGTGTTTCAGAGCAGTCAACTTACACGCGTCTGTAGCTTTGAGACCGTAACCAAGGCCTATGATCACTAACCCTATCTTTACGATTCCTCTTTATAATCAGACGGCATGCAGACGCTCCTAATACTTAGCACGCAGCGTGAGGACCTCTGATGACAAAGGAACAATAGGGGACCAGTAAGAAAGACAGCAGCTTGATATTTGAAGCGTTTACACCACTAAATAACACCGCGCACGCACCGCGCGCACGAGGGCACGCCGGCACCGAGCACAAAACAAAAAGGCGCACGCACCACGACCGCAGGCGGACGGCACGCACGGCACGCAGAGGCAGCATACATGCACGCAGGACGCACCGCACGCACGCCGCACATCGACACAACCACACCACCACAACACACACACACACACACACACACAACACTGCCAAGCTAAGTCTATCACAGAGGTCTTCAGATCAGCAGTCAACATCGAGCGTCTGTCCAGGCTTTGACGAACTGTAAACAAGGCCTATGACACTAACCTATCTTTAACGATTCTCCTCTTTATCGAGGATGCAGCCGACACTCGCTAATCATTTAACACTGAGGACCTTGATGTCTCACTGCATCGAAATGGACGCGCTATTCCTATATAGTAATACTATTTACGACAGGCCTTTCTCTATATAGTACAGTGACTACTTTAGCCAGGTCATTTCCTATTATAGATAACTAACTTAGACAGGGTCTATTCCCTATATAGTCAACTTAGAAGGGTACTATTCTATTAAGTAAACTACTATAGACCAGAGCACTAATTCCTATTTTAACTACTTAGACCAGAGCCTATTCCTTATAGTGACTACTGTTAACCAGAGCCCCTAATTCATATAAATAGTACACTACTTTAGACAGGGTCTCTTTCCTATATAGTACAGTACTTTAGACAGAGCCTATTACTATATAGTACACTATTTAGACAGGGTCCTATCCTTAATAGTAAACTCCTTTGACCGGTCCTAATCTATAGTAATCACTATTTAGAGGGTCTATCCTATATATGCACTATTTAGGAAGGGTTCTATCCTATATAGTGCAACTACTGCTTAGACCAGGGCCCTTTCCTATATAGTCACATCCCAAAATAAAATTCACACACTACTTGTTTAGAAAGGGTCATTAACTATATACGTGCACTACTTTAAGACAGGGTCTTTCTATATGTGCGGCCACTACTTTAGCCAGGGCTATTCTCATATAGTCAGTAAAATTATTATAGAACCAGGGTCTATTCCTATATAGTACTACTTAGACCAGATATCCCTATATGTGCAGCTACTTTCAGCCAGGGCCCCTATTCCCTTATCTAGTAACATAAAATCACTTTAGAGAAGCCCCTATTCTAATATAAGTAACTAATTTAGACAAGCTCTAATTCTATATGTACAAAACCAGACTATTTAGACAAGAGCTATTCCATCTGTAACTAACTTTAGACAGAGCTTATTCTATAATAGTAACTACTTTTAAATCATTTTTACCAACATGTCACTTCTGTGACGAGAAGGAGACAATACACTTGATCACCTTTACCCTCCCTTTGATTCCTAAATACAAGCAAAAACTCAWACAGGAAGTACCAGTGACGCACTCAATAAGGAAGTGGTCCAATGAAGCGGATGCTAAGCTACTGGACTGTTTCACTAGTACAGATTGGAATATGTTACAGGATTCATCCGATATCATTGAGGAGTCAGTCACCGGGAATCATAAATAAGTGCATTGACGACATCGTCCCCACAGTGGCCGTACGTACATATCCCAACCAGAAGTCTTGGTTGCCGCTTTCAAGGAGGTCGACACTAATTTGGATGCTTATAGTTCCTCAAACTAGCCATCAAACAGGCAAAGCATCAATACAGGACTAAAATCGAATCCTACTACGTCGACTCTGCAGCTCTTCAGATGTAGCAGGGCTTGCAAACTATRAGGGATTACAATGAGGAACCCAGTCGCAAGCCTACCAGACAAGCTAAATACCTTCTATGCTCGCTTCGAGGCAAGCAACACTGAACCATGCCTGAGAGCACCAGCTGTTCCAGACGACTATGAGTAAGACCTTTAAACAGGTTAACATTCACAAGGTCGTGGGGCCAGATGGAATACCAGGAAGTGTGCTCAGAGCATGTGTTGACCAGCTGGCAAGTGTCTTCACTGACATTTTCAAACTCTCCCTGTCTGTAACACTGTACCTACATGTTTCAAGCAAACCACCATAGTCCCTGTGCCCAAGAACGCCAAGGTAACCTGTATAAATAACTATCGCACCGTAGCACTCACATCCGTAGCCATGAAATGCTTTGACAGACTGGTCATGGATGATATCAACAGCATCATCTCGGACACCCTGGACAGACTTCATTTCCATAACAACAGATCCAAAGTAGACGCAATCTCTATTGCACTCCACACTGCCCTCTCCCAATTGGCTAAGAGGAACAACTATGTGAGAATGTTGTTCATTTTGACTACAGCTCACGATTCATCAACATAGTGCAATCCAAATTCATCACCAAGCTCAGGACCAGTGGACTGAACACCTCCTCTGCAACTGGATCCTGGACATCCCTGGTGGGCTGCCCCCCAGGTGTGAGGGATCCTCGGATTCCTGACGGCGCCCCCAGGTGGTGAGGGGATCTGACTCTTCCTGACGGGCCGCCCCAGGTGGTGAGGATCTGGACTTCCTGACGGGCCGCCCCAGTGTGAGGGATCCTGACTCTGAGGCCCCCAGTGTGAGGGATCTGACTTCCTGACGGGCGCCCCAGGTGGTGAGGATCCTGGATTCTGACGGGCGCCCCCAGTGTGGGATCCTGGACTCCTGACGCCGTCCCCAGGTGGGAGGATCCTGACATCCTGAGGCCGCCCCAGTGGTGAGGGAAAGCAACCACGTCCCCCGGTGCTTAGTCCCACCTTTCACCCATGACTGAGTGGCCGTGCCAACTCCACACCCCATCATTAGTTTGCTGACGACATGACGGTTGGGGCCTGATCACAACGACGATGAGACAGCCTCATCTCTCTTAACCATTCTTTCCATCTCTCTACTTCCCCTTTTCTCTCTCTCTCTCTCTATGCTCTCTCTCGTTCTCCTCTCTCTCACCACACACACCACTACACACACACACACCACTACACACACACACACAACACGTGGACAGCACGGCACATGTAGCATTTCCATATATACGCTTAATATATTACGCAAGCTGATTAGCGAAGTGAACATTATGTCAAAGACAAGTAGTACAATACCCTACTGTAGAGGAGATACCACACACAACACACACACACACACACACACACACACACACACACACACACACACACACACACACACACACACACACACACACAACACACACACAACACCACACACACACACAACACACACACACACACACACCACACACTCACCCTACTGTAGGGAACACACACACACACACACTTTCCTGGAAACCTGTAGCCCTTGATAAATTGTGCTGACTAGGCCTTTTGTAGCCTTGACCATACATTGATGAAAAGATAAGAGGTGATGTTTATTCCTGCCA
>NW_019944592.1:45247-60671 GCF_002910315.2 Salvelinus sp. IW2-2015 | reverse complement strand
GTTCTGTACAGCAGGTAACATGAGGTTGTGATGTTCTGTACAGCAGGGTAACATGAGGAGTGTTGTGATTTGCTGTTAACAGCAGGGTAAATGCAGGAGTGTTGTGATGTTCTGTACAGCAGCGAGGTAACCATGAGGAGTGATGTTCTGTACAGCAGGAAACATGAGGAGTGATGTTCTGTACAGCAGCGTGGTAACACACATCTGTCTGTCTGTGTGTTCCTGTCTGTCTGACCAAGGCAATACCAGTCTGTCTGTCCGTCTGTCTGACCAAGGCAATACCAGTTTGTCTGTCTGTCTGACCAAGGCCATTTCCAGTCTATCTCTGTCTGCCTGTTTTAACCAAGGATTATACCAGTCTGTCTGTCTGTCTGTCTGTCTGTCTGTCTGTCTTGTCTGTCTGTCTGTCTGTCTGTCTGTCTGTCTGACCAAGGCAATACCAGTCTGTCTGTCCGTCTGTCTGACCAAGGCAATACCAGTTTGTCTGTCTGTCTGACCAAGGCCATTCCAGTCTATCTCTGTCTGCCTGTTTAACCAAGGATATACCAGTTTCTCTTTTGTATTTATTATGGATCCTCATTAGCTGCTGCCAAGGAAAAAAAAGAAATAAAGCAGTTTATACAATGTAAAAAAAATCACAAAACACTGCATGCCCTCAGGCCTCTACTCCACCACAACCAAATATCTACAGTACAATATCCATGTGTATGTGTGTGTGTCTGTGTGTCTGTGCCTATGTTTGTGTTGCTTCACAGTTCCCGCTGTTCCATAACGTGTATTTTTATCTGTTTTTTAAATAAAATATTACTGCTTGAATGAGTTACCTGATGAGGAATAGAGTTCCATGTAGTCATGGCTCTATGTAGTACTGTGTGCCTCCTATAGTCTGTTCTGGACTTGGGGACAGTGAAGAGACCACTGGTGGCATGTCTTGTGGGGTATGCATGGATGTCCGAGCTGTGTGCCAGTAGTTTAGACAGACAGCTCGGTGCATTCAACATCTCAATACCTCTCATAAATACAAGCAGTGATGAAGTCGATCTCTCCTCCATTTTGAGCCAGGAGAGATTGACATGCATATTATTAATATTAGCTCTCTTTGTACATCCAAGGGCCAGCCGTGCTGCCCAGTTCTGAACTAATTGCAATTTTCCTAAAGTGTTTTTTTTGGGCTCCTGACCATACGACTGAACAGGGCTTCTAGGGTAGTGCTGTTAAGAAGGCAGAGCAGTGCTTTATTATGGACAGACTTCTCCCCATTTTAGCTACTGTTGTATCAATATGTTTTTACCATGACAGTTTACAATCCAGGGTTACTCCAAACAGTTTGGTCACCTCAACTCGTTCAATTTCCACATTATTTATTACAAGATTTAGTTGAGGTCCAGGGTTTAGTGAATGATTTGTCCCAAATACGATGCTTTTAGTTTTAGAAATATTTAGGACTAACTTATTCCTTGCCACCCACTCTGAAACTAACTGCAGCTCTTTGTAAAGTGTTGTAGTCATTTCAGTCGCTGTAGTAGCTGACACGTATAGTGTTGCGTCATTTGTATACATAGACACACAGGCTTTAGCCTAGTGGAATGTCATTAGTAAAGAGTGAAAAAAGTAAGGGGCCTAGACAGCTGCCCTGGGGAATTCCTGATTCTGCCTGGATTGTGTTGGAGAGGCTTCCATTGAAGAACACCCTCTGTGTTCTGTTAGACAGGTGACTCTTTATCCACAATAAAGCAGGGGATGTAAAGCCATAACATTTTTCCAGCAGCAGACTATCATTGATAATGTCAAAAGCCGCACTGACGTCTAATAAAACAGCCCACACAATCATTCGATTATCAATTTCTCGCAGCCAATCATCAGTCATTTGCGTAAGGGCTATGCTTGTCAGCATGCTGAAAGTTTGTTGTCAATTTGTTTACTGTAAAATAGCATTGTACCTGGTCAAACACACGTTTTTTTACAAAAGTTTACTAAGTAACAGGCTGATTGGTCGACTATTTGAGCCAGTAAAGGAGGCTTTACTATTCTTAGGTAGCGGAATGACTTTTGCTTTCCTCTGAGCCTGGGGGCACACACTTTCTAGTAGGCTTAAATTGAAAATATGCCAAATGTGAGTGGCAATATCGTCCGCTATTATCCTCAGTAGTTCTCCAAATGGCAAAACACTGATGGCTTGTCATTGTTGATAGACAACAATATTTTTTTCACCTCTACCACACTCACTTTACGGAATTGAAATTACAATGCTTGTCTTTCATAATTAGATCAGTTATACCTGGATGTGTAGTGTCAGCGTTTGTTGCTGGCATGTCATGCCTAAGATTGCTAATCTTGCCAATGAAAAAATCATTAAAGTAGTTGGCAATATCAGTTGGTTTTGTAATGAATGAGCCATCTGATTCAATGAATGATGGAGCTGAGTTTGCCTTTTTTCCCAAAATGTAATTTAAGGTGCTCCAAAGAGTTTTACTATCATTCTTTATATKATTTGTCTTTAGTGTAGTTTCTTCTTCTTGTTATTCAGTTTAGTCACATGATTTCTCAGTTTGCAGCACGTTTGCCAATCGGTTGTTCAGCCAGACTTATTTGCCATTCCTTTTGCCTCATCTCTCTCGACCATACAATTTTTAAATTCCTCATCAATCCACAGGGATTGAACAGTTTTTACAGTCATTTTCTTAATGAGTGAATCTATATCTGTCTGGATGTCTGTCTGAACATGGCCATACCAGTGTCTTAATATTACACACAGTATCAATCTATAGTCAGTCTCTCATACTCTCCCTCCCTGTCTCTCTCTCTCTCTCTCCTACCCTCACCTTTGCTTTCTCCCTTTCTCTGTCTGTCTCGCTACAGTGAAAACATATTTCTTCCCTTTAATATTTTAGATCCTGTATATTTAGTATTTTAGATACTGTATATTTAGTGTTTTAGATACTGTATATTTAGTATTTTAGATACTGTTTATTTAATAATTTAGACATTGTATATTTAATATTTTAGATCCTGTATATTTAGTATTTTAGACACTGTATATTTAGTATTTTAGAAAGTATATTTAGTTTTTTATATTAAAAGTGTTTTTTCTCCCTTTATCCTTCATCGCCAAACATCTGCACACTCAGCAGTCTGTTGAATTTCTGGATTTGGGAATAGAATAGACAGTTTCCCTAGCAACTGGTTTCCATGGCAGCAGTCTCCTCTTCCCATTCCCAGCTGCAGTTGTGCCCCAGTCCCAATCATCAACACATTCTTTCCAGGAAAACCAAGAACCCATTCCAAAACCAACATGACATGAAACACACCACACACATGGATGATTGCAAATAAACGTGCACACCACACACACACACACACACACACACACACAACACACCACACACACACACACACACACACACACACACCACACACACACACACCACACACACACACACACACACACACCACAACACAGACTATGGAACATGGCAGCCGTCTGATTTCATCATTGGTCGTTTTTGGATGAACTGGGACCAGTCTATATGTTAACACAGTCTCTCTGGGATGAACTGGGACCAGACTATATGTTAACACAGTCTCTCTGGGATGAACTGGGAACAGCCTATATGTTAACACATCTCTCTGGGATGAACTGGGACAGCCTATATTTAACACAGTCTCTCTGGGATGAACTGGGAAACGCCTATATTGTAAACCAGTCTCTCTGGGATGAAACTGGGACCAGTCTATATGTTAACACAGTCTCTCTGGGATGAACTGGGACCAGCCTATATGTTAACACGAGTCTCTCTGGAGAATGGGAACAGCCTATATGTTAACACAGTCTCTTCGGGATGAACTGGGAACCACCTATATGTTAACACAGTCTCTCTGGGATGAACTGGGAAACAGGCCTATTATGTTAACACAGTCTCTCTGGGATGAACTGGAACAGCCTATATGTTAACACAGTCTCTCTGGGATGAACTGGGAAACAGCCTAAATATGTTAACACAGTCTCTCTGGATGAACTGGGAACAGCCTATATGTTAACACAGTCTCTCTGGATGAACTGGAACAGTCTATATGTTAACCACAGTTCTCTGGATGAACTGGGAACAGCCTATTATGTTAACACAGTCTCTCTGGGATGAACTGGGGAACCAGCCTATATATTTACACAGTCTCTCTGGGATGAACTGGGACCAGCCTATATGTTAACACAGTCTCTCTGGGATGAACTGGGAACAGTCTTATATGTAACACAGTCTCTCTGGGATGAACTGGGACCAGCCTATATGTTAACACAGTCTCTCTGGATGAACTGGGACCAGCCTATATGTTAACACAGTCTCTCTGGGATGAACTGGAACAGCCTATATGTTAACACAGTCTCTCTGGATGAACTGGACAAGCCTATATGTAACACAGTCTCTCTGGATGAACTGGGACCAGCCTATATGTTAACACAGTCTCTCTGGATGAACTGGAACGCCTATATGTTAACACAGTCTCTCTGGGGGAGAATGGGGGGGGGGGGGTTTCCAAATGGAACTCGATTCCTTATTTAGTGCCCATAGGGAATAGGGTACACTACATAGGGAATAGGGTGCCATTGGGACTTAAACAGAAACTGGAACAAGAGACCCAACATCCCCATGGGTGCGAGTGGAGGAACAGAGGGAGGAACGGAGACGAGGAAGGGATGATGAGTGACACTATTTGTCCCCATGTATTTGAGATCTAAAGAAGGGAGTTGACTTGTTCTAGATCTCAATTTATTTTGGCAGATGCACAGACACACACACGAATGACATGATACACAGCAAGACATTCAGAAAGAAATTCAGAAGAAAAAGACAAGACAAGAACAAGACAAGACACAAGACAACAGACAGACAGACAGACAGACAGACAGACAGACAGACAGACAGACAGACAGACAGACAGACAGACAGACAGACAGACAACAGACAGACAGACAGACAGACAGACAGACAGACAGACAGACAGAGACAGACAGACAGACAACAGAGGACAACAGACAGACAGACAGAACTATTCAAACACTTTAAATGTTCACAGATCACAAAAGACACACACAGAAACCCTCATGATAGACGGCAGACTAACTGTAGCTGGGGACACACACATCTGGTACCATGGCACAGTGGGTTCATTTTGTGGGAAGATGTATCAGGTCGCACATATTGGGGGAAGATGTATTAGATCGCACATGTTGAGGAGGAAGGTGAATCAAGTCGCTAACACACACATAGGTCCAGGGGGGATATATCCTTCATGTCACCTTGACTTCTCCAGGGAAGGGAGGGGGGAAAATAGGGGGTTCTTTCATATCAGCAGGGTCAGGTACACCTTATGCCCTCTCTACCCCTATAAACTACCACATTACCTCTCTACCCCTATAGACTACCACATTACCTCTCTATCTCCTATAGACTACCATATTTACCTCTCTACCCCCTATACACTACCATATGCCCTCTCTACTTCCTATAGACTACCATGTACCCTCACTACCCCCTATAGACTACCATGTGCCCTTACTACCCCCTATAGACTACCATATTACCTCTCTACCCCCTATAGACTACCATGTACCCTCACTACCCCCTATAGACTACCATGTGCCCTTACTACCCCCTATAGACTACCATATTACATTTACATTTACATTTAAGTTATTTAGCAGACGCTCTTATCCAGAGCGACTTACAAATTGGTGCATTCACCTTATGATATCCAGTGGAACAACCACTTTACAATAGTGCATCTAACTCTTTTAAGGGGGGAGGGGGTTAGAAGGATACTTAATCCTAATCCTAGGTATTCCTTAAAGAGGTGGGGTTTCAGGTGTCTCCGGAAGGTGGTGATTGACTCCGCTGTCCTGGCGTCGTGAGGGAGTTTGTTCCACCATTGGGGTGCCAGAGCAGCGAACAGTTTTGACTGGGCTGAGCGGGAACTGTACTTCCTCAGAGGTAGGGAGGCGAGCAGGCCAGAGGTGGATGAACGCAGTGCCCTTGTTTGGGTGTAGGGCCTGATTATTATTACATTATAATACATATATTATACATACATTATTATTATATTATTATTAGGGCCCTATTACCTCTCTACCCCCTATAGACTACCATATGCCCTCTCTACTTCCTATAGACTACCATGTACCATGTACCCTCACTACCCCCTATAGACTACCATGTGCCCTTACTACCCCCTATAGACTACCATATTACCTCACTACCCCCTATAGACTACCATATGCCCTTACTACCCCCTATAGACTACCATATTACCTCTCTACCCCCTAGAGACTACCATATTACCTCTCTACTCCCTATAGACTACCGTTTCGTAATAGCACACACAAGTAGAAGCACCATTACCCGAAAGACTCGGGTAAGACGAAGGGGGGGGGGGGGTCTCTTTGTTAACAACAGCTGGTGCGCGATCTCTACTGTGAAGGAAGTCTCTAGGTTTTGCTCGCCTGAGGTAGAGTATCTCATGATGAGCTGCGGACCATACTATTTACCAAGAGAGTTATTATCAATATTTTTCGTAGCTGTCTATTTACCACCACAAACTGATGCTGTCACTAAGACCACACTTACTGAGCTGTATGGGGCCATAAGTTTTAGTGAAGCTGTGACAGAGTCTCAGTAGTCCRCAGCAGTGGTAGTTAGTGTTAGTGATGCTGTGACAGAGTCTTAGTAGTCCCCAGCAGTGGTAGTTAGTGTTAGTGAAGCTGTGACAGAGTCTCAGTAGTCCCCAGCAGTGGTAGTTAGTGTTAGTGAAGCTGCAATAAAATGCACATTCAGATGCAGTGTTTCTCATGGACTGTGATTTTCATGCAGGAAAACTAAAATCTGTTTTACCTTATTTTTTTTACCAGCAAGTCACCTGTGCAACTAGAGGTGACGAAACTCTACATCACCTTTACTCTACACACAGAAACGCATACAAGGTTCTCCCTCAACCTCCCTTTCGCAAATCAGACCATAACTATATCCTCTTGCTTACAATCAAAAACTCGAACAGGAAGTACAAGTGATGCGCTCAATAAGGAAGTGGTCTGATGAAGCGGATGCTAAGCTACAGGACTGTTTCGCTATGCACAGACTGGAATATGTTCCAGGATTCATCCGATAACATTGAGGAGTTTACCACATCAGTCACCGGCTTCATTAATAAGTGCACCGACGACGTCGTCCCGACAGTGACCGTACATACCCCAACCAGAAGCCATGAATTTGCAGGCAACATCCACAATGAGCTAAAGGCTAGAGCTGTTGCTTTCAAGAAGCGGGACACTAATCCGGAGGCTTATAAAAAATCCCATTATGACGAGCCATCAAGCAGGCAAAGCATCAATACAAGACTAATATGGAATCCTACTACGCTGGCTCTGACACTTGATGGATGTAGAAGGGCTTGCAAACTATCACTGATTACAAAGGGAAACCCAGCCGCGAGCTGCCCAGCAACACGAGCCTACCAGAGGAGCTAAATGCCTTCTATGCTCGCTTCGAGGCAAGCAACACTGAACCATGAATGAGAGCACCAACTGTTCCCGGATGACTGTGTGATCTCACTCTCCACTGCCGATATGAGTCAGACATTTGAACAGTTTAACATTCACAAGGTCGTGGGGCCAGACGGAATACCAGGATGCGCATTCAGAGCATGCGCTGACCAGCTGGCAAGTGTCTTCACTAACATTTTCAACCTCTCCGTGACTCGGTCTGATATACCAACTTGTTTTAAGCAGACCACCATAGTCCCTGTGTCCAAGAACGCCAAGGTAACCTGTCTAAATAACTAGACATGTCTATGTCTAACCTGTCTATAGCCATGAAATGCTTTGAAACGATGGTAATGGCTCATATCAACCTCAAGGCGCTACAGAGGGTGGTGAGTACGGCCCAGTACATCACTGGGGCTGAACTCCATYCCATCCAGGATCTCTTTASCAGGCCGTGTCAGAGGAAGGCCCAAAAAATGGTCAAAGTCTCCAGCCACCCAAGCCATAGACTGTACTCTRTGCTACCACATGGCAAGCAATACCGGTGCTCCAAGTCTGGAACCAACCGGACAACTACTCCTTAGCCATAAGAATGCTAAACAAGACTGCTAAATAGCTTATCAAATGGCTACCTCGYCMACCTGCATTGACACTTTTTTTAACTAACTCTCTTGCACTGACTRTGTGCACACACACACTGGACTCTACCCACACACTCACACATACKTACACTGACATATGTACATAGCTACCCTAATTACCTCGTACCCTGCACATAGACTCGGTATTGATACTCCCTGTATATAGCCATGTCATTACCTCGTACCCCTGCACATAGACTCGGTACTGATACTCCCTGTATATAGCCATGCCATTACCTCGTACCCCTGCACATTGACTCGGTACTGATACTCCCTGTATATAGCCATGTCATTACCTCGTACCCTGCACATAGACTCAGTACTGATACTTCCCTGTATATAGCCATGTCATTACCTCGTACCCTGCACATTGACTCGGTACTGATACTCCCTGTATATTAGCCATGTTATTACCTGGTACTTCATGTATATAGCCATGTCTTACCTCGTACCCTGCAACATGATTCGGCACCGGTACTCTGTATATAGCCCATGTCATTACCTCGTACCCTGCACATAGACTCGGTACTGATACTCCCTGTATATAGCCATGTCATCTACTCGTACCCTGCACATAGACTCGTACTGATACTCCCTGTATATAGCCATGTCATTACCTCGTACCCTGCACATTGAACTCGGTACTGATACTCCTGTATATAGCCATGTCATTACCTCGTACCTGCACATAGACTCGGTACTGTACTCCCTGTATATAGCATTTATTACCTGGTACTCCTGTATATAGCCATGTCATTACCTCGTACCCTGCACATAGACTCGTATGATACTCCCTGTATATAGCCATGTCCATTACCTCGTACCCTGCACATTGACTCGTACTGATACTCTCCCTGTATATAGCCATGTCATTACCTCGTACCCTGCACATGACTCGGTACTGATACTCCCTGTATATAGCCATGTCATTACCTCGTACCCTGCACATTGACTCGGTACTTGATACTCCCTGTATATACCATGTCATTACCTCGTACCCTGCACATAGACTCGGTACTGATACTCCCTGTATAATAGCCATGTCATTACCTCGTACCCTGCACATAGACTCGGTACTGATACTCCCTGTATATAGCCATGTTATTACCTGGTACTCCTGTATATAGCCATGTCATTACCTCGTACCCTGCACATAGACTCGGTACTGATACTCCCTGTATATAGCATGTCATTCCTGTACCTGACATGACTCGGTACTGATACTCCCTGTATATAGCCATGTCATTACCTCGTACTCAAGACGTCTACTATACTCCTGTAATAGCCATGTATCCCTGTACCTGCACACATAGACTCAGTACTGATACTCCCTGTAATAGCCATGTCATTACCTCGTACCCTGCACATAGACTCTCGGTACCGGTACTTCCGGTAATATAGCCTGTTTTACCTGGTACCCAAGCTTAGAAAAATTGCAACAATACGTAAATATTGGTACATTTCATTGCCGTTATGCCTAAAACAAATGCAATATAAACAATAACAAATAACAATGAAATACCCATAGAAATATCTATTCATGTTTATTTTCCCATTAAAAACAACATACAATAAAATGATTTTCATTCTGAACTGGAATAAACTGGCTGATCACATCACACAGATGTATAACAGAACCACAGGAGGCTGCTGAAGGGAGGAAGGTTCATGATAATGTCCGGAACGGAGTGAATGGATGGCACCAAACACCTGGAAACCATGGAAACCACGTGTTTGATGCGTTTTGATAGCATTCCGCTAATTCCGCAACAAAACACATTGCGGGCGATACTCTGAATTCTTCAAAGATTGTACAAACCAAGAGATAGAAACTCGTCACTGTATTTCGCGTTTCATGACGACTGAGCTCAGTCAGAACTTGTGGCTAGCTGGAGTCCGTTTGATGACAGCGGTAAGTGACTGCGAGTGGGAATGACAAGTCAGTGGCTGACAGGCAATCACCTGCTGCCTGAATTACAGCGCTGCATCGTGTGTGTCGCGGAGTGATCTTCAAAAAAACTGCAGAAAAAAAAAGATCCGGTAAACGACGAAGCACACGGGCATCTCCCTCCACGTCGCCGCTGTTGCCAAACCTCAGTTGAGATACCTCTGCTAAACAGAGATCCTAGTGAACAGAGATACTCTGCTAAACAGAGATCCTAGTGAACAGAGATAGCTCTGCTAAACAGAGACCCTAGTGAACAAGAGATAGCTCTGCTAAACAGAGATCCAGGACAAGATAGCTCTGCTAAACAGAGATCCTAGTGAACAGAGATAGCTCTGATAAACAGAGATCCTAGTGAACAGAGATAGCTCTGCTAAACAGAGATCCTGTGACAGAGATAGCTCTGTAAACAGAGATCCTAGTGAACAGAGATAGCTCTGCTAAACAGAGATCCTAGTGAAAGAGATAGTCTGCTAAACAGAGATCCTAGTGAACAGAGATAGCTCTGCTAACAGGATCCTAGTGAACAGAGATAGCTCTGCTAAACGAGATCCTAGTGAACAGAGATACCTCTGCTAAACAGAGATCCTAGTGAACAGAGAGGGCAGTTGCCACTTGGCAAAATCAATTCCAGTTTTTTATTAAATAATTAAAACATTTAATCTGAAACGTCGTGACCAACCATTAACAGGTCCAAAGTGGGTCGCGACTCATACTTTAAGAAAGGCTGTATAGACACACCACACACACACACACACACACACACACACACACACACACACACACACACACACACACACACACACACACACACACACACACACACACACCACACACACACACACACACACCACAACACACACACACACATATTTAGCAAGCAGGATATCCTGTTGTTGTTGTCTGTAACATCATAAAATCCTTCTGGCTCTAAACACATCTTTCCATTCCAACGACACTGTTTTTAAACCCCCTTTCTCTGCTCCAGTTCTTATCTTTCTGGGAACGATAGACAGCTAGATGAGACGTCTCCTCCAAAGAAAACAGAGATCGGATCCAAGAAACACAGATTAGGTATTCAGGGATGACAGAGGGGTGACAGAGGGATGAAATAAGAGGGATGACAGAGGGATGACAGAGGGGTGACAGAGGGATGAATAAGAGGGTGACAGAGGATGAATTCGGATGACAGAGGGGTGACAGAGGGATGAATAAGAGGATGACAAAGGGATGAATTCAGGGATGAAAGGGATGACAGAGGGATGACAGAGGGGTGACAGAGGGGGCAATTATATATACACCATTCACAAACACGCCACGCACACACACACAACACCACACACACACACAACACACACACACACACACACACCACACACCCACACACACACACAACCACACACACACACACACAACACACACCACTCACAGACAGACACACACACACACACACAACACAGAGTGAGTAATGTCACTGTCCCTGTTATTTTGGGGGTGACTGCGTGTGTATAAAGCGGGAAGGGTCAGGATTGGAACAGTTTCCTCTCTTCCCGTCTGAAACGCTGATGTCCTGGAATGTGTCGACAAAGTGGTGGCTCACGCAGACCCAACGTGACTCCACAACAAGAAAAAACTTTCAAAAATACACAACCATTGACACATAGACAACATGGTGCCACGTGGGACACACTGTTCGAGAGAGGAAACCCTCGTTCTGTGAAGTAAAAAAAAAACACCTAAATATTCCTGGAAATAGCACCCTATTCCCGACTTAGCACATTGCCTTTGACCAGATTCCATAGGGTGCAATTTGGGATACACCCATGTGTTTCAGTCTCTCTCTGAGGATGATGTCATTGGGATGGATGGCACTTCCTGACCATCCAATCACAAACAAACATGGGGTGCCAGCAGTGGAACAGTGGAAGCAGAGCATGCTGGTAGGAAATGAAGGGGTATTGTTGGATTGAGGCGAGGTCATGAGTCTGTGAGGGCATGATATGGGTTAAGAAACCCCGCCATGAAACAGAGAGAAGGGAGGCTGGTTGAGGTGTGTGTGTGTGTGTGTGTGTGTGTGTGTGTGTGTGTGTGTGTGTGTGTGTGTGTTGTGTGTGTGTGTGTGTGTGTGTGTGTGTGTGTGTGTGTGTGTGTGCGCCCCCTTCAGAACGCAGGCGGAGACGGTGGGAGAGGGGAGAAAGGGGGAGAGCGTGTAGGAAACAGCTGTGACGGGGATAGATGAAGGGGGAGGATGAGGGAGGGGAGAGGGGAAGACATTCCACATTATGTCTGTGGCTTCTTGAGAACAAGAGTAACAAAACACAAACAAACGGCTGCCAAAGAGAGACAGAGGAGGAAACGAAGATAAAAGAGGGAGAGAGACGGGAAGGAGAAGGAGGAAGGAAAAGGGGAGAGAGAAAGAAAGACAGAGACAGAGAGAGAGAGGCAGAGAGAGAGAGAGAGAGAGACAGAGACAGAGAGAGAGAGGGAGAGAGAGAGAGAGAGAGAGCAGAGAGAGACAGAGAGAGACAGAGACAGATAGAGAGAGGGAGAGAGAAAGAGGAGTTAGGAACAGAGAGAGGCAAGAGAGAGAGAGAGCAGCAGAGAGCGACAGAGAGAGAGAGGAGAGAGAGACAGAGAGAAGAACAGAGATAGAGAGGGAGAAAGAGAGAGAGTTAGAGACAGAGAGGCAGGAGAGAGAGAGAAGAGAGAGAGAGAGAGAGAGAGAAGAGACAGAGACAGAGACAGAGACAGAGACAGAGAACAGAGACAGAGAGAGGGAGAGAAAGAGAGGGTAGTGAGGAGTAAGGTAAAGAGAGAACGTGAGAATGGGGAAATGAAGGAGAAAGAGAGGATGGGACAGGTCAGGGTGTTTGTCTGAGGCAGTAGGGCTGTTATACAAATTGTTCTTATGGGATAAGCAAACACCAGATTACTGAACTGAATTTAAATGAGTTCAACCATTTAGCCTACACAAGACATTTCTCTCTTTAAAACAACCCCGTTATTAGCTAGTTGTTAGCTAGTAGTCAAGTGATTTTAGCTTTACTGTGTCCTCACAGCAGTCTTTAGACACCCGTATTTAATTGATTGATGTGTTTCATGTCAGACACATACGGGTGCCCCGCCCACATTGACTTACAAGACACTACAATGTACGCACAACATCAGTGGTTTATTGTACGTACAATACGTTGGGTAAATAGATCCTGTCATGATGCCATCAGGAAGAGCCTCTGAGCTTTAGTGACTATTACAGATGCTTTAGTGACTATTTACAGATGCTTTAATTACTATTTACTGATGCTTTAGTGACTATTTACAGATGCTTTAGTGATTATTAACAGATGCTTTAGTGACTATTTACAGATGCTTTGTGACTATTACTGATGCTTTAGTGACTATTTACAGATGCTTAAGTGACTATTTACAGATGCTTTAGTGACTATTTACTGATGCTTTAGTGACTATTTACTGATGCTTTAGTGACTATTTACTGATGCTTTAGTGACTATTTACTGATGCTTTAGTGACTATTTACTGATGCTTTAGTGACTATTTACTGATGCTTTAGTGAGTATTTACAGATGCTTTAGTGACTATTTACTGCTGCTTTAATTACCTAATTTACTGATGCTTTAGTGACTCTTTACAGATGCTTTAGTGCTATTACAGATCTTAGTGACTATTTACTGATGCTTTAGTGACTATTTACTGATGCTTTAGTGACTATTTACGGCTGCTTAATTACTATTTACTGATGCTTTAGTGACTATTTACAGATGCTTTAGTGACTATTTACAGATGCTTTAGTGACTATTTACAGATGCTTTAGTGACTATTTACAGATGCTTTAGTGACTATTTACTGATACTTTAGTGACTATTTACAGATCCTTTTAGTGACTATTTACAGATGCTTTAGTGACTATTTACTGATGCTTTAGTGACTATTTACTGATGCTTTAGTGACTATTTACGGCTGCCTTAATTCCTATTTACTGATGCTTTAGTGACTATTTACAGATGCTTTAGTGACTATTTACTGATGCTTTAGTGACATTTACTGATGCTTTAGTGACTATTTACTGATGCTTTAGTGACTATTTACTGATGCTTTAGTGACTATTTACGGCTGCCTTAATTACTATTTACTGATGAATTAATGACTGTCTACTGATTTCGTAGTGAGTATTTACTGATGCTTTAGTGACACTATAATTATTATATTTTAAATCGGGGAGACATTCCTTGACAAAAAACATTGTTGTTACAGCTTCTTTTGTTTACGTACCTGGCACTTTGTTTTATTTCCTACAGTAGTTACATAGCAAGAGTAAATTTGATTTGATATAGATTACATCTGGATAGTTTTTAGTCATAAATATTATAGAACAAGAAGCTTTTAACCTCTCTGCGCCACAGATCCCTTTAGCGGGATCATTTCCCTAAACAACCGCTGAATTGCAGGGCGCCAAATTCAAAAATATTACAAAAAAATATTATAATCATGCAATCACAAGTGAAATATACCAAAACACAGCTTAGCTTGTTGTTAAATCCACCTATCGTGTCAGATTATGAAAATATGCTTTGCAACGAAAACAATCTAAGCTTTTTGTGAGTGTATCAATCAATGCTAGAACAGTTAGCCTTATATTAGCTTGGTTAGCTTGGTCACGAAAGTCAGAAAAGCACAATACAATTAATCGCTTACCTTTGATAATCTTCGGATGTTTGCACTCACGAGACTCCCAGTTACACAACAAATGTTATTTTTGTTCGATAAATATTAACTTTAATAACAAAAAACGCCACATTTGGGTTGCGCGTTATGTTCAGAAAACCAAAGCCTCGTTCCATCGACGAAAAATTCCAAACAGTATCCGTAATGTTCGTATTTATTAAAAGTATTATGAATACTTACCACGCTGCACCTTGGTCCTCTTCTCCTTCTCCCCGACGACATTCGTTACACTCAGGCCATTCCCCCTATCTCCTAGCCCCCCCCTCAGCTGCTCTCAGTCCATCACCTATCTCCTTAGCCCACCCCTCCAGCTGCTTCTCAGTCCATCCCACCCTATCTCTTTAACCCACCACCTCAGCTGCTCTCAGTCCAGCCCCACCTATTCCTTAGCCCCACCCTCAGCTGCTCTCAGTCCAGCCCCACCTATCTCCTTAGCCCCACCCCACAGCTGCCTCTCAGTCCAGCCCCACCTATCTCCTTAACCCCACCCCTCAGCGCTCTCCAGTCCAGCCCACCTATCTCCTTAGCCCACCCCTCAGCTGCTCTCAGTCCAGCCCACCTATCTCT
>NW_019944592.1:35375-42875 GCF_002910315.2 Salvelinus sp. IW2-2015 | reverse complement strand
CAGGCGGAGACCGGTGGGAGAGGGGAGAAAGGGGGAGAGCGTGTAGGAAACAGTGTGACGGGGATAGATGAAGGGGGAGGATGAGGGAGGGGGAGAGGGGAGACATTCCACATTATGTCTGTGCTTCCTTGAGAACAAGAGTAACAAAACACAACAAACGGCTGCCAAAGAGAGACAGAGGAGGAAACGAAGATAAAAGAGGGAGAGAGACGGGAAGGAGAAGGAGGAAGGAAAAGGGAGAGAGAAAGAAAGACAGAGACGAGAGAGAGAGGCGAGAGAGAGAGAGAGAGAGAGACAGAGACAGAGAGAGAGAGGGAGAGAGAGAGAGAGAGAGAGGAAGAGGCAGAGAGAGACAGAGAGACAGAGACAGATAGAGAGAGGGAGAGAGAAGAGAGAGTTAGAGACAGAGAGAGAGGCAGAGAGAGAGGAGAGTCAGACAGAGAGAGAGCAGAGAGAGACAGAGAGAGAAACAGAGATAGAGAGGGAGAAAGAGAGAGAGTTAGAACAGAGAGGCAGGAGAGACAGAGACAGAGACAGAGACAGAGACAGGAGACACGAGACAAGAGACAGAGACAGAAGAGAGGGAGAGGGAGAGAAAGAGAGGGTAGTGAGGAGTAAGGTAAAGAGAGAACGTGAGAATGGGGAAATGAAGGAGAAGAAAGAGAGGATGGGACAGGTCAGGGTGTTTGTCTGAGGCAGTAGGGCTGTTATAACAAAATTGTTCTTATGGGATAAGCAAACACCAGATTACTGAACTGAATTTAAATGAGTTCAACCATTTAGCCTACACAAGACATTTCTCTCTTTAAAACAACCCCGTTATTAGCTAGTTGTTAGCTAGTAGTCAGAGTGATTTATGCTTTACTGTGTCCTCACAGCAGTCTTTAGACACCCGTATTTAATTGATTGATGTGTTTCATGTCAGACACATACGGGTGCCCCGCCCACATTGACTTACAAGACACTACAATGTACGCACAACATCAGTGGTTTATTGTACGTACAATACGTTGGGCTAAATAGATCCTGTCATGATGCCATCAGGAAGAGCCTCTGAGCTTTAGTGACTATTTACAGATGCTTTAGTGACTATTTACAGATGCTTTAATTACTATTTACTGATGCTTTAGTGACTATTTACCTGTCTCTTATACACATCTAGATGTGTATAAGAGACAGGTGTGTGTGTGTGTGTGTGTGTGTGTGTGTGTGTGCGCCCCCTTCAGAAACGCAGGCGGGAGACGGTGGGAGAGGGGAGAAAGGGGGAGAGCGTGTAGGAAACAGCTGTGACGGGGATAGATGAAGGGGGGAGGATGAGGGAGGGGGAGAGGGGAAGACATTCCAGCATTATGTCTGTGCTTCCTTGAGAACAAGAGTAACAAAACACAAACAAACGGCTGCCAAAGAGAGACAGAGGAGGAAACGAAGATAAAAGAGGGAGAGAGACGGGAAGGAGAAGGAGGAAGGAAAAGGGAGAGAGAAAGAAAGACAGAGACAGAGAGAGAGAGGCAGAGAGAGAGAGAGAGAGACAGAGACAGAGAGAGAGAGGTGTATCAGAGGCAGCAGTTCGCACTTTGGGCAGAATATCATATTCCCAGGTATGTCACTTAAATAATTTAAACATTTTAATCTGAAACGTCCGTCGACCAAAACACCATTTAACAGTGTCCAACTAGTGTGTTGCTTTCCGCGATCTTCCAAATCTTAAGGGAGAGAGCGTGTATCACGACAACATTTTCCTCTCCACACACACACACACCTCACACACACACACACTATTCCACCAACACACACCTCCTCGTCTCTCGTCGCCTCTCCATTCCTTCATTCATTCCTACACACTCTGCGGCGTTCTTCCTCCTCTCAGCCCCAATCTCCTCTCTCCCTCTGTCCTTCACACACATCACACACCATGCATATCAACAGCTACACCATTTCCCCGCTAAGGGCAGCCAGGCAGAGAACGTGTCGCCACACACGCACACACTACACAGAGCTCATCTGCCTGTGCACCTGGGCCAGCTGGTTACCAGGCCGCTGGCGGCCCTGGTGATGGGGGAGGACACACACCAGAAGTGTCCGACGCTCGGATGAGGCAGTACGCCCCCCATGCTACGGTAGTCGCGAGGGAGGCCTCCCAGTGGATTCCCCAGCACACATACATCACATCATATGCTACCACACCACCACAAAGTCCACATCTGGTCCCCACGCACAGCGGTTGGACACAGCCACACCCACCCATACTCAAACACTGCCCACCAACGCTCCCATTCTGTCCTACACACAGCCCTCCACACCCACACACACACACAAATATTTTAGCAAGCAGGATATCCTGTTGTTGTTGTCGTGGTAAGTCATAAAATCTTCTGGCTCTAAACACATCTCTCCATTCACGACACTGTTTTTTAACAACCCCTTTCTCTGCTCCAGTTCTTTATCTTTCGGAACGATAGACAGCTAGATGAGACGTTTCCTCCAAAGAAAACAGGATCGGATCAGAAACACAGATTAGGTACTTCAGGGAGACAGAGGGGTGACCAGAGGGATGGAATAAGAGGGATGACAGAGGGATGACAGAGGGGTGAAGAGGGGAATGAATAAGACGGGGTGACAGACGGGATAATTCTGCGCATGGACAGGGGGATGAACAGACGGGGTGACAGAGGGATGAATAAGAGGGAGTGACAGAGGGGGGGGGGGGGGGACAAAGTTGTACGGATTGGAGATCAGATGACAGAGGGATTGTGTACAGAGGGTGAACAGAGAGGTGGCAATATTATATATCCCTATTCACAAAACGCGCACCACACACAGTCTCTCCAGCCATCACGACAACACACACACGCACACACAGACACTCACACAGGCACACATTCACACCACACACACACACCACACACACACACAGTGCCACATATGCAGCCTCTACACTAAGACAGACACTATCACTCCACACCACACCACACCACAGAAGTGAGTAATGTCACTGTCCTCGTGCTTATTTAGGGGGGTGACTTGGTCTTTGTGTATAAAGCGGGAAGGGATCAGGATTTTGGTAACAGGTTTTCCTCTCTTCCGCGTCTGAAACGCTGGATGTCCTGGAATGTGTCGTACACCAAGGGGGTGGTTCGGCTTCACGCAGTACCCAACGTGACCCACAACAAAAAACTTTTCCAAGAGACATATCACAAACGCATTGCACACATAGACACATGGTGGCCACGTGGGACACACCTGTTCGAGAGAGGAACGCGCTCGTTCCTGTGAAGCGTAAAAAAAAAACGACTACAATACGTTTCCTGAAATAGCACCCTATTCCGGACTCAGCCATTGCCTTTGACCAGGATTCCATAGGGTGCAATTTGGGATACACCCATGTGTTTTCAGTCTCTCTGAGGATGATGTCATTGGGATGATGGCAACTATGTGACCATCCAATTCACAAACAAACATGGGAGTGCCAGCAGATGGAACAGTGGAAGCAGAGCAGCTGGTAGGAAATGAGGGGTATTGTTGATTGAGGCGAGGTCATGAGTCTGTGAGGCATGGATATGGGTTTAAGAAAATCCCGCGCATGAAACAGAGAGAAGGAGGGCTGGTTGAGGGTGTGTGTGTGGTGTGTGTGTGTGTGTGTGTGTGTGTGTGTGGTGTTGTGCTGGTTGTGGGTGTTGTGTGTGTTGTGTGTGTGTGTGTGTGTGTGTTGTGATGTGGTGTGTGTGTGTGTGTGTGTGCCGGCCCCCTTCAGGAACGGCAGGCGGAGACCGGTGGGAGAGGGGAGAAATCGGGGGAGAGCGTGTAGGAAACAGCTGTGACGGGGATAGATGAAGGGGGGAGGATGAGGGAGGGGGAGAGGGGAGACATTTCCAGCATTATGTCTGTGCCTTCCTTGAGAACAAGAGTAACAAAACACAACAAACGGCTGCCAAAGAGAGCACAGAGGAGGACACCAGATAAAAAGACGGGGAGAGAGACGGGAAGGAGAGGAGGAAGGAAAAGGCGAGAGAGAAGAAAGACAGAGCCGAGAGAGGAGGCGAGAGACGAGAGAGAGAGCAGAGACAGAGACAGAGAGAGAGAGGGAGAGACGAGAGAGAGAGAGAGGAGAGAGGCAGAGAGAGACAGAGAGACAGAGACAGACTAGAGAGAGGGAGAGAGAAGAGAGTAGTTTAGAGACCAGAGAGAGAGGGCAGTAGAGAAGAGGAGAGTCAGACAGAGAGAAGCGAGAGAGACAGGAGAGAGAAACAGAGTGAGAGAGGAGAAAAATCAGTAGTTGAGCAGAGGAGAAGAGAGAGCAGTTAGAACAGAGCAGCAGAGAGAGACAGAGGACAGAGACAGAGACAGAGACAGAACAGAGACAGAGACAGAGACAGAAGAGAGGGAGAGGGAGAGAAAGAGAGGGTAGTGAGGAGTAAGGTACAGAGAGAACGTGAGAATGGGGAAATGAGGAGAAGAAAGAGAGGATGGGACAGGTCAGGGTGTTTGTCTGAGGCAAGTAGGGCTGTTATAACAAAATGTTCTTATGGGATAAGCAAACACCAGATTACTGAACTGAATTTAAAATGAGTTCAACATTTAGCCACACAAGACATTTCTCTCTTTAAAACAACCCGTTATTAGCTAGTTGTTAGCTGATAGTCAGAGTGATTTATGCTTTACTGTGTCCTCACAGCAGTCTTTAGACACCCGTATTTAATTGATTGATTGTGTTCATGTCAGACACATACGGGTGCCCCGCCCACATTGGACTTACAAGACACTACAATGTACGCACAACATCAGTGGTTTATTGGTACGTCACAATACGTTTGGGTCTAAATAGATCTGTCATGATGCAATCAGGAAGAGCCTCTGAGCTTTAGTGACTATTACAGATGCTTTAGTGACTATTTACAGGATGCTTTAATTACTATTTACTGATGCTTTAGTGACTATTTACAGATGCTTTAGTGATTATTTACAGATGCTTAGTGACTATTTACAGATGCTTTAGTGACTATTTACTGATGCTTTAGTGACTATTTACAGATGCTTAGTGACTATTTACAGATGCTTTAGTGACTATTTACTGATGCTTAGTGACTATTTACTGATGCTTTAGTGACTATTATACTGATGCTTTAGTGACTATTACTGATGCTTTAGTGACTATTTACTGATGCTTTAGTGACTATTTTACTGATGCTTTAGTGAGTATCTTAACGAGATGCTTTAGTGACTATTTACTGCTGCTTTATTCTATTTACTGATGCTTTAGTGACTCTTTACAGATGCTTTTAGTGACTATTTACAGATGCTTTAGTGACTATTTTTTACTGATGCTTTAGTGACTATTTACGTGAATGCTTAGTGACTGATTTACGGCTGCCTAATTACTATTTACTTGGATGCTTTTAGTGACTATTTACAGATGCTTTAGTGACTATTTAGCAGATGCTTTAGTGGACTATTTACAGATGCTTTAGTGACTATTTACAGATGCTTTAGTGACTATTTAAACTGGATACTTTAGTGCACTAATTTACGATGCTTTAGTGACTATTTACGATGCTATTTAGTGACTATTACTGATGCTTTAGTGACTATTTACTGATGCGTTATAGTGACTATTTACGGCTGCCTTAATTACTATTTACTGATGCTTTAGTGCCTATTTACAGATGCTTTAGTGACTATTTACTGGATGCTTTAGTGACTATTACTGATGCTTTAGTGACTATTTACTGATGCTTTAGTGACTATTTACTGATTGCTTAAGTGACTATTTACGGCTTGCTTAATTACTATTTACTGATGAATAATTAATGACTCTGTCTACTGATTTCGTAGTGAGTATTTACTGATGCTTAAGTGAACACTCCATAATATATATTTAAATCGGGGGACATTCTCTGACAAAAAACATTGTTGTTACACGCTTTCTTTTGTTACGTACCGGCACTTTGTTTATTTCTACTAGTAGTTACATACAAGAGTAAATTGATTTGATATAGATTACATCTGGATAGTTTTTAGTCATCATAAATATTATAGAACAAGAGCTCTTTAACCTCTCTGCGCACAGATCAGTCCCTTTAGCGGGATCATTTCCCTAAACAACCGCTGAATTGCAGGGCGCCAAATTCAAAAATATTACACAAAAAATATCTTTATACATCAGATAGCCAATCACTAAGGTGATAGAAATATACACCAGAAACACAGGCTAGCTTTTGTTACCCAACAACTGCGCATCTGATACCGATGCAAGATTTATGAAAATATGCTTCTGCAGACAGCGCAATAACCAATCTAAGCTATTTTGTGGAGTCCGTATCAATCAATGCTATAAACCAGTCTTAATCCTTTACATATATAGCTTTGGGTACATACAGCTCTGGCTCAGCGAAAGTTCAGAAAAAGGCAATACATATTAATGCCCCTACCCTCGTGTGATAGATACTCTACGGATGTTTGCACTCACGAGAACTACGTGCCAGTTAGCAAGAAAACATCGTTATTTTTGTTCCGAGTAAAATATTTAACTTTAATAACAAAGAAACCCGCCATTTGGGTTCTCGCGTTATGTTCAGAAACCAAAGCCTCGTTCCATTGACGAAAATTCCAAACAAAGTATCCGTAATGTCGTATTTATTAAAAGTATTTATGAATACTTAACCACGCTGCACCTTGGTCCTCTTCTCCTTCTCACAGACGACATTCGTTACACTCAGGCCATTCCCCCTATCTCCTAGCCCCACCCCTCAGCTGCTCTCAGTCCACCCACCTATCTCCTTAGCCACCCCTCAGCTGCTCTGCCAGTCCATCCCCACCTATCTCTTTAACCCACCCTCAGCTGCTCTCAGTCCAGCCCAACCTATTCTCTTAGCCCACCCTCAGCCTGCTCTCCAGTGCCATACCCCGATCTCCTTAGCCCCACCCCACAGCTGCTCTCAGTCCAGCCCACCTATCTCCTTAACCCCACCCTCAGGCTGCTCTCAGTCCAGCCCACCTATCTCCTTTAGCCACACCCCTCAGCCTGCTCTCAGTCCAGCCCACCTATCTCTTTACTCCACCTCTCAGCTGCTTCTCAGTCCAGCCCACCTATCTCCTTGCCCCACCCTCATCAGCTGCTCTCAGTCCAGCCCACCTATCTCCTTCCCCCACCCTATCAGTTGCTCCATTCGCAGCCCACCTTATTCCTTAGCCCAACCCCTCACTGTTCTCAGTCCAGCCCACCTATCTCCTTAGCCCCACCCCTCAGCTGTTCTCCAGTCCAGCCCCACCTATCTCCTTAAGCCCACCCCTCAGCCTGCTCTCAGTCCAGCCCAACCTATTCCTTAACCCCACCCTCAGCTGCTCTCAGTCCCAGCGCCACCTATTCTCCTTAACCCCACCCTCAGCTGCTCTCAGTCCATCCCACCTATCTCCTTAACACCCTCACCCCTCAGCCTGCTCTCAGTCCAGCCCACCTATCTCCTTATACCCCACCCCTAGCTGTTCTCAGTCCAGCCACTTATC
>NW_019944592.1:14424-35350 GCF_002910315.2 Salvelinus sp. IW2-2015 | reverse complement strand
CCCACCTATCTCCTTAACCCCACCCCTCAGCTGCTCTCAGTCCAGCCCACCTATCTCTTTAGCCCCACCCCTCAGCTGTTCTCAGTTCAGCCCACCTATCTCCTTAACCCCACCCTCTGATGACTTCCATGTGCCATTTTCTTTTCCAACTGTGATGTGACGTTTCTCATAAATACTGAACCTGTCTAATCACATAGTATCTGCAGATTGTCAGTTAAAGATACATATTTTGGCTAAAAGTATTGTTATATTGTTGATTGATTGACTATGATTTTCCAAATATCCCAACAGTGCTATTTCTAGGGTTAATTTTAGATAAATGTTGTGAATTTTCAGCCATTCCTGATCTTCAAAAAATATCTTCCCAACTCTTTTGCAATGTGTATGGCACCGCTATTAACATTTTGTTCCTCATGTAAAACCTCCTTCCCATTCCACTTACCTCCTCAATTTTTGCAGTAATGCTGCAATGAGTTGGTTGTAATTTCGTATAGAGCAAACATTTCCATATKTTTTTTTGTTGACCGCACATGTGACATTCTTTTATTTTACCTTTATTTAACATGGCAAGTCAGTTAAGAACAAATTCTTATTTACAATGACAGCCTACACCGGCCAACAATGGGCCAATTGTGCGCCGCCCTATGGGACTCCCGATCACGGCCGGTTGTGATACAGCCTGGATTCAAACCAGGGTGTCTGTAGTGACGCCTGTAACACTGAGCTGCAGTGCCTTAGACCGCTCCGCCAACTCCACCTTTCCTATTCATAATATCATTAACAAAGATAATTCCTTTTAAAAAAGAAACAAATCCATTAAAAATGGTCTGTTTATCAATTATTGAATTTGAWTTTAACCCTAATATTTGTTGTAATATCTTGTAATGTATTTTCTGGAGGATGAAACTGGAATTGCAGCCAGCTTTGTATGGCTTGTTTTAGAGAGAGCAATAATTAGAATAAGGTTCCATTTTCAATTAACTGAAAGTGAGAGTTTGTAATCTGGATCAATGGAAAAAGGGGTGAGCCATTCTTACTAGTCTTGTAGAGAACCAGTTCGGGTTTAAGCACAACTTTTGTATGACTGATGCTTTTTGTGAGAGGTTCAACGCTTTAATAGTGAATAATTTTAGCCCCCCCCAAAACATATTCCTTATATAAATAAACATGTTTCCTTTTGACTGGCTTGCCGTTCCGAATATAAGTGAATTTTTTGTTGTTGCCGTATTTAGAATTATATGAATTGATAAATATATGCACATATATATTGTAACGATCCTGGGTTTATAAGCGCGGAAATCGACTCTGCAGCACGAGCATGCTTTTGCGGCACAGTCGATAGCGCGCCGGACCTCAGGCTAGAAGGTCGAGGGTTCAAGACCTGCTCCCTGCTGTTTCATTACAATATATAAAATAAATAAATACATATATCAATAAATAAATCCACACATAAATAAACGAGTAAGGAAATACAAAATTACTGACAAAAATATATACATTTTCTTTACATATCTCTATGTATTTAATTGTGCATCTATGGATTTTCAAATTCTTCAAACTTTAATTCATTTTATTAATTTATATACTGAACAAAAATATAAAAACGACATGTAAAGTGTAGATCTCCGAAATCTTCATACACACAAAAACCTTACATCTCTTTAAGTTTTGTGCACAAATTTGTTCACATCCATGTTAGAGAGTATTTCTTCTTTGCCTAGATAACCCATCCACCTGACAAGTGTGGCATATCAAGAAGCTAATTAAACAGCATGATCATTACACAGGTACACCTTGTGCTGGGGACAATAAATGGCCACTCCAAAATATACAGTTTTGTCACACAACGGCACAGATGTCTCAAGTTTTGAGGGAGCGTTCAATTGGCATCTGTGGGTGGTATCCAATGGTGCATTGGTTGATCAACGTCACGGTGCGTTGCTAAATTGCTTTTGCACCTCCTATGTGAAGATAGCCACAGTTACGATTAGTCACAATAGTCAAATGTGCTGTTCGGGCTTCAAAAGAAAAGTCCCGAATTGAAACTTCCGCAAACAGATACAAATAGTTGAATCATGCCATACTTCAACTGGATCATTTGGGTTGTTGTTATATAAATTCAACAAATGACAATAATTTGTTAATTAATTAACGTGTATTAGATCAGAATTGCATTGCTGGTACATTGTATGAATTGTAGGACTTAAATTGTGGGAAATCACATCACTATTCAGCCAATAGTGCGTATTAAACATACATATTACAATGTACGGCTTTACCTATGGATATAAGGTCCATAACATTGGGGTAACAGCCTACTCAGTGATACCCACAGAACACAACTGTGAACAGTTTATACAAAATATTACTGTCCGTAGCACTTATTGCAGGACTTTGAAACCGGTGTGAAAAACGAGCCACCAGTCTACCTACTGTGTATTGAACATTCATATTGTAATGTACAGCCTTACCTGTGGATCTTGGGTCCATAAAATGGGGTATCAGCCTACTCAGTGACACCCACAGAACACAACACTCAGTGCTTGCAGAGCCACTGGGGATGATAAACACCCAATCTGAGCAGGGATTGTATAATTTATTTATTTTTTGGGTCAAATAACCCTATTAAAAAAACGGAAATTCTTCTTGAAAGAGGTAATATGCCTGGCCTATTGGGACAAAATCAATGATGGCCTATTGCATAGATAATAGAACTAAAATTAACAAAACTTTTCAACTATGACACACTTAGCTAGCTACCCACCTGGTTCTGTTAGCATGTGTACATAGTACACCGTCATGATCTCAGGAAACCCGATTATTAACTTGTGGACATTACATCACCACACTCCCCCTCTTGCTCTTGGTGCTCATCTTTGTAAGTCACCTTGATTTAGTACCTGTTTGTTTTATCAGTTTCTTTATGAAATTTCTTTGCGAACTCTATGACAGTAGCTAAAGCAAGTCACCTTGATTTAGTACCTGTTTGTTTTATCAGTTCATAAAACACAAGTAGACTACAGATGCATGCTGGGCCGGGAACGCTCTGAGCTCGTGAAGTGAGCGCTACTGGAGCGAACTTGGATTGGGCGAGAAGGCCGACTGCACTCCTCGTTCTATTTACATACTATGGTGGCACGTGTTGATATTTTATTTATTTYATTAACCTTTAACCAGGCAAGTCAGTTAAGAACAAATTCTTATTAACATAACGGCCTACCAAAAGGCAAAAGGCCTCCTGCGGGGACGAGGGCTGGGATTAAACATTTAAATATATGACAAAACACACATTAAGACAAGAGAGACACCACAACACTACATGAAGAGACCTAAGACAACAATATAGCATGGCAGCAACACAACATGACAACAACACAACATGGTAGCAGCACAACATGGTAGCAGCACAAAACATGGTACAAACATTATTGGGCACAGACAACAGCACAAAGACAAGAAAGTAGACACTACAATACATCACGCAAAGTAGCCACAACTGTCAGTAAGAGTATCCATGATTGAGTCTTTGAATGAAGAGATGGAGATAAAACTGTCCAGTTTGAGTGTTTGTTGCAGCTCGTTCCAGTCGCTAGCTGCAGCGAACTGAAAAGAGGAGAGACCCAGGGATGTGTGTGCTTTGTGGACCTTTAACAGAATGTGACTGGCAGAACGGGTGTTGTATGTGGAGGATGAGGACTGCAGTAGGTATCTCAGATAGGGGGGAGTGAGTCCTGAGAGCGTTTCATAAATAAGCATCAACCAGTGGGTCTTGCGACGGGTATACATAGATGACCAGTTTACAGAGGAGTATAGAGTGCAGTGATGTGTCCTGTAAGGCGTATTGGTGGCAAATCTGATGGCCGAATGGTAAAGAACACCCAGCCGCTTCGAGAGCACCCTAACCTGCTGATCTATAAATGACATCTCCGTAATCTGTATGACATAGATAGGGAGTGATTGTGTGACAGGGTTAGAGAGGCTGGACGGAGTTGGTGTTTGGGTGGTGTAGTGAGGGGGTGGAAAGGGAAGTGGTGTGTAGGGCTCTATTCTTAAGAGGTACAGGACTAATGAAGATCATTGTACGTAGTTATGTGGTGACTGGCATCGCACACTCCAGTACAGCCTGGTGTTAATAAAAAAGTTGGATGCGATCCACCAATCCCAAAGAAGAAAACCACCCAAAACGTTTACACCAAGTTATTCAGTTTATTTTAGGAAGATTTTGTTGTGCATTGAAGAAGTGGGTTGTGGGGTTTATTGTCGGGAGGGTTAGTGCTACTTTATGGTGATTGACTGCAAGCAATTACCTTGTTAGATCCGTAGCTGTAGCTGTATATGTATATATGTACATATATATAGTATATTTCAGATTCTCCATGTGCATGTTGTCTATAAGTGCCTGTATTGCATTGAATAGCTGAGTGTTTTTTTGCAGTAGATTCTTCACAGATGGTTCATTCCTATAGCCTTGTGTGCGCTCTTTACCAGTACGTTTTCATAGTTTGCGCTTTGTGTTTAAAGCCAATGGCGAGAGATTCTAGATGTTTCCTATATTGTCCTTCGGCACTCCCGTCATACGCACTAAGATGTATGACTCTGGGACATAGATCAGATCAGATCTCCATCAGTCCTGAGAGAGAGAGACATGAATCTCGCCTGTCTAAGTAATGAGTTCCCTCTCTCTCTCTCTCTCTCTCTCTCTCTCTCTCTCCAGTGAGATGTTTATACGTATACAGCTGTAGATGTGTATACTGTTATGTGAATATCCCTGTATAGATGCTATGCCATTCATTCCTGTTTAGATAGTCCTACAGCATAGCTTACACCATTGTATAAAGATAATAAAAGTCCTGGACTAGGAAGCATCTGTTACAGTTGTTGCCAGACAGCCTGTAGTGAGTCAGAACCAATTAAATCACATTAAGTACTAGCGGGTGAGGGAATTCACAGACGACTGCTCAGACGGCTCCAGCTAGCCATTTTGTTTTACATTTTTACAATAGGTAAGGCTGTGTATCGCAATATGAATGTCCATAAAGAAACAATGAACTTACTGGGGAGGTGATTTAGCCTAGCGGGGTGGCAGGTAGCCTAGTGGTTAGAGCGTTGGACTAGTAACCGAAAGGTTGCATAGATCAAATCCCTGAGCTGACAAGGTAAAAATCTGTTCTGTTCTGCCCCTGAACAAGGCAGTTAACCCACTGTTCCTAGACCAGTTAACCCACTGTTCCTAGACCAGTTAACCCACTGTTCCTAGACCAGTTAACCCACTGTTCGCTAGAACCGGTAACCCCACTGTTTCCTTAGAACCAGTCCCACTGTCCTAGAACCAGTTAACCCACTGTTCCTAGACCAGTTAACCCACTGTTCCTAGACCAGTTAACCCACTGTTCCTAGACCAGTTAACCCACTGTTCCTAGGCCAGTTAACCCACTGTTCCTAGGCCGTCATTGAAAATAAGAATTTGTTCTTCATTGACTTGCCTAGTTAAATAAAGGTAACATTTTTTTAAATGCCTCACAAAGCTCTGCAATAAGAGCTATGGTGGTAATATGTGTAAACTCTTCACGGTTGTGTTCTGTGGGTGTCACTGAATAGGCTGATACTCCATTTCATTGATCCACAATCCGTAGGTAAGGCTGTGCAGTAAAATAGAAGTATGCAACCAATGCAATTATGAAGTCTAATACACAGAGCAATTTCAACTGATTTGTCCTTGTTTGTCAAATTGACTAATTATTGTCTTTTGTTGGATTTATATAACAACATTTCAAACTTGTTAAGAATTATCTAGTGCAAAAAATGGCGTGTTTCCTCTACTTGTGTCCATTTCAATGCGTGATACTTATTTTGAAGGCGAACCGCAAAGTCCACTATTGTGGCTAATCTTGATTGTGGCTCGCTTCACACACAGCGCTGTCCGCTGCGGAAAAGGACGCATCTCCAGATGACCTGATTTTCCGCGTGGAGGCATCGAAAACTTAGGTCAGCTAGGCTGCTACAAGGGAACATACAGTCCACTGCATGATCAAAAGTATGTGGACACCTGCTCAGCCAACATCTCAATCTAAAATCATGGGCATTAATATGGAGTTGGTTCCCCCCTTTTGCTGCTGTAACAGCCTCCACTCTTCTGGGAAGGCTTTCCACTAGATGTTGGAACATTGCAGCGGGGACTTGCTTCCATTCAGCCACGAGCATTAGTGAGGTCGGGCACTGATGTTGGGCGATTAGGCCTGGCTCACAGTCGGCGTTCCAATGCATCCCAAAGGTGTTCGATGGGGTTGAGGTCAGAGCTCTGTGCAGGCCAGTCAAGTTCTTCGAGACCGATCGACAAAACATTTCTGTACGGACCTCGCTTGTGCATGGGAGCATTGTCATGCTAAAACAGGAAAGGGCCTTCCCCAAACTGTTGCCACCAAGTTGGAAGCACATAATTGTCTAGAATGTCATTGTATGCTGTAGCGTTAAGATTTCCCTTCACTGGAACTTAAGAGCAAAGCCCAAACCATGAAAAACAGCCCTTGACCATTATTCCTCCTGCACCAAACATTACAGTTGGCACTATGCATTGGGGCAGGTAGCATTCTCCTGGCATCTGCAAAACCCAGATTCGTCCGTTGGACTGCCAGATGGTGAAGCGAGATTCATCACTCCAGAGAACGCATTTCCACTGCTCCAGAGTCCAATGGCGGCGAGTTTACACCACTCCAGCCAACGCTTGGCATTGCGCATGGTGATCTTAGGCTTGTGTGCAGATGCTCAGCCATGGAAACCCATTTCATGAAGCTCCCGATGAGCAGTTATTGTGCTGATGATGCTTCCAGAGGCAGTTTGGAACTCGGTAGTGAGGGTTGCCACCGAGGACAGATGATTTTTACGCGCTTCAGGACTCGGCAGTCTCCTTCTGTGAGCTTGTATGGCCTACCACTTTGCGGCTGAACCGTTGTTGCTCCTACACGTTTCCACTTGACAATAACGGCACTTACTGTTGACCGGAGCAGCTCTAGCAGGACAGAAATTTGATAAACTGACTTGTTGGAAAGGTGGCATGCTATGACGGTGTCACTGAGCTCTTCAGTAAGACCATTCTACTGCCAACGGTTGTCTTTGGAGATTGCATGGCTGTGTGTTAAATAGTATACACCTGTCAACAAGGGCTGCGGCTGAAATAGCCGAATCCATTAATTTGAAGGGGTGTCCACATATTTTTGTATATACAGTATAGTGTATATATATATATATATATATATATATATATATATATATATATATATATATACACAGTGGGGCAGAAAAGTATTTAGTCAGCCACCAATTGTGCAAGTTCTCCCACTTAAAAAGATGAGAGAGGCCTGTAATTTTCATCATACACTTCATCGTACACTTCAACTATGACAGACAAAATGGAGAAAAAAAATCCAGAAAATCACATTGTAGGATTTTTTATTAATTTATTTGCAAATTATGGTGGAAAATAAGTATTTGCCTCACACTGAGTATAATTACATTGACAAGGGGGAGGTTATCCAAGATTACTATCCCTACTCCAAGATGCTTTGTGAGTATGGGCCCAGGAAGAAAGCTGTTCCCCAAAACCTTGCACAGCTGTCCTTTCACCACAGGACCCTAGAGCAGGGGTTAGGATTAGGTTTAGGTTTAGGGTTAGGATTAAGATTAAACTAAACCGAAGGTTAGGGTTAGGATTAGGTTTAGGATTAAACTAAACCGAAGGTTAGGGTTAGGGTTAGGATTAGGTTTAGGGTTAGGATTAAGATTAAACTAAACCGAAGGTTAGGGTTAGGATTAGGTTTAGGGTTAAGGTTAGGATTAGGTTCACTTTGAACACATTCTGAACGCAGCCCAGGCAAAAGCAATTGATAAACTCGCCGTGGCATTGATCAACCAATGGTGTGTTAGATACCACCCACATACGTTTGCTTGACAACCACTCATTACCATATTGGAGGAAGAAATACATAAAGAAATAAATGATTTAGCTACTTATGTGTACTATCAAATCAAATTTTATTGGTCACATACACATGGTTAGCAGATGATAATGCGAGTTTAGCAAATGCTTGTGCTTCTAATTCTGACAGTGCAGTAATATCTAACAAGTAATCTAACAATTCCACAACAACTACCTAATACACACACATCTAAAAGGGGTGAATGAGAATATGTACATATAAATATATGGATGAGTGATGCCCGAGCGGCATAGGCAAGGTGCAATAGATGGTATAGAATACAGTATATACATATGATATGGGTAATGTAAGATATGTAAACATTATTAAAGTGGCATTATTTAAAGTGGCATTGTTTAAAGTGACTAGTAATCAATTTATTAAAGTGTCCAGTGATTGGGTCTCAATGTAGGCAGCAGCCTCTCTGAGTTAGGGATTGCTGTATAGCAGTCTGATGGCCTTGAGATAGAAGCTGTTTTTCAGTCTCTCGGTCCCAACTTTGATGCACCTGTACTGACCTCACCTTCTGGATGGTAGCGGTGTGAACAGGCAGTGGCTCGGGTGGTTGTTGTCCTTGATTATCTATTTGGCCTTCCTGTGACATCTGGTGCTGTAGGTGTCCTGGAGGGCAGGTAGTTTGTCCCCGGTGATGCCTTGAGCAGACCGCACCACCCTCTGGAGAGCCTTGCGGTTGAGTGCGGTGCAGTTTCCGTGATACAGCCCGACAGGATGCTCTCGATTGTGCATCTGTAAAAGTTATTCCGGGTTTTGGGTGACAAGCCACATTTCTTCAGCCTCCTGAGGTTGAAGAGGCTCCGTAGACTGGCACATCGCCCACCACTCCCGAGTATACTACTCGCAAATGTCCAGTCTCTTGACAACAAGGTAGACAAAATTCGAGCAAGGGTTGCCTTCCTGAAAGACATCAGAGATTGCAACATTCTCTGTTTCATGGAAACATGGCTCTCTCGGGATATGTTTTGTCGGAATCGGTTCAGCCACCGAGCTTCTCCATGCATCACGCCGACAGAGATAAACACCTCTCTGGGAAGAGGAAGGGTGGGGGTGTATCCTTCATAATTAACGATGCATGATGTAATCATGACAACATACAGGAACTCAAGTCCTTCTGCTCACCTGACCTAGAATTCCTTACAATCAAATGCTGGCCAAATTACCTGCCAAGAGAATTCTCGTCAGTTATCGTCACAGCTGTGTACATTCCCCCTCAAGTAGACACCAAGATGGCCATCAAGGAACTTCACTGGAAACCACATATCCTGAGGCTGAATTTATTGTAGCTGGGGATTTTAACAAGGCAAATTTGAGAACAAGGCTACCTAAATTCTATCAGCATATTATTGCACTACGTGCAGGGGTAATACACTCGACCACTGCTACTATAACTTCCGCGATGCATACAAAGCCCTCCCCCACCCTCCGTTCGGCAAATCCGACCACAACGCCATCTTGCTCCTACCGTCTTATAGGCAGAAATTCAAACAGGATGTACCAGTGACTATAACCATTCAACACTGGTCTGACCAATCGGAATCCATGCTTCGAAATTGCTTTGATCACGCGGACTGGGATATGTTCCGATCAGCCTCAGAGAGCAACATCGACCTATACGTTGACTCTGTGATTGAGTTTATTATGAAGTGCATTGGAGATGTTGTACCCACTGTGACAATTAAAACCTTCCCTAACCAGAAACCGTGGATGGACGGCGGCATTCACAAAAAACTGAAAGCGCGAACCACCGCATTGAACCATGGAAAAAGGTCTGGGAATATGGCTGAATATAAACAGTGTAGTTATTCCCTCCGCAAGGCAATAAAACAAGTGAAATGCCGGCACAGGGACAAAGTGGAGTCGCAATTCAACGGCTCAGACACGAGACGTATGTGGCAGGGACTACAGGAAATCCCGGACTACAAAAAGAAAACCAACCATGTCACGGACACCGACGTCACACTTCCAGACAAACTAAACACCTTCGTTGCTTTGAGGACAATACAGTGCCACTGTTGCGGCCCGCTAACAAGGACTGACCCCCACCTCTCCTTCTCCGTGACTGACGTGAGTAAAACATTTAAATGTGTTAACCCTCACAAGGCTGCTGACCCAAACCACATCCCTAGTCGCATTCTCAGAGCATGCGCAGACCAGCTGGCTGGTGTGTTTACGGACATATTCAATCTCTCCCTATCCCAGTCTGCTGTCCCCACATGCTTCAAGATGGCCACCATTGTTCCTGTTCCCAAGAAAGCTAAGGTAACTGAACTTAATGACTACTGCCCCGTAGCACTCACTTCTGTCATCATGAAGTGCTTTGAGAGACTAGTCAAGGATCATATCACCTCCACCTTACCGGACACCCTAGACCCACTTCAGTTTGCATACTGCCCCAACAGGTCCACAGACGATGCAAACGCCATCACACTGCACACTGCCCTTACCCATCTGGACAAGAGGAATACCTTTGTAAGAATGTTGTTCATTGACTACAGCTCGTTCATCCAATTGTTGATTTATCTATTTATGTGTGTGTTTATTTATTTATTTAATACTAATTACAGGTGATTTGGTCCTTCATAGTAGGCAGGTCCTTCATAGTAGGCAGGCCCATAAGTAAATAGGTAAACTGGGAAATAACTAAAGCAACTATTCACCCATGCTTTAGTGACAGTATCTCTCTCTCTCTCCCTGCCATTCTCTCTAGCTGTCCCTCTCTTCATTTCTCACTCTCCTTCCCTCTCTCGCTCTCCTTCCCTCTCTCGCTCTCCTCCCCTCTCTCTCTCTAAAGCCTGACTGATCTGTTTAAATCAGAGACCCATCACTGTGTTGCAGCCCTAGAGTAAACAACCTGTTTAACAGCTTAACACACACAAGCACACACACACACACACACAAACACAAACATAGACACATGCATAAGCACAAGCACATATACAAACCACAATCTGTGTGTACATTTAGCAGTGCTGGCTTGAGACAGAGTGGATCATGATAAATAACCCCCAAAAGAACACATTCATTCTCTGATAAAGATCTCTCTCTCTTTCCCTCTCATCGCCCCCTCTACACACACAGGAATTCCACATTCCTATGTTACTGACTCCTCGAATCTTCCCCCTTCTTCTATCTTTCCATCTGTCTATCAAGCTCATCATATTTCCATTGGATATATTATCTCACGAATGTCTTAGAAAATGACTCAATAGGCCCAGATGCAGCATCTCTTTCTGTCTGGTTAGAGACCCAGGTAGGATTGGGAAGGGACTCAATAGGCCCAGATGCAGTATGTCTTTCAGGATAACTGACAGTCAGCTTGAAATCTTTAGTCTAATGGCAACAGGCGGTAGGTATTGCGTCGTTGTGGTTCCACCATTGTGAAGAGGTACGGTGGAAAGGCCAGTTCACAATAGGAGAGAAAATTGATCCGGCAATCTACTGACACCTACCAACTAAATGTCACCACGGGTCTCAGGGGTTGGCTGTTCACAAAGGTTAGTCTGTGTGTGTGTGTGTGTGTGTGTGTCCGTGTGGGTGTGTGTGTGTGCATGTGCGTGTGTGGGCTTGTATTACTATGCTCGTGGGTACCGGAAATCAACAAAAGTCCACACTATTTTAGTAAAACAAGGAATATTCTGCCTCGCGGGGACAATTCCTCTACCCCTTAATCGCTACGGGTGTTAAATCTGAATCAACAAATCAAATACTGTATTGGTCACAATATAGCAGGTGTACACTTTACCGTGAAATGCTTACCAACAATGCAGAATTTTGTCATCCTTCTCTCACCCAGGGACTTACAGTATTAACGGCTTAGTAAACGGGGTGTGCCAAAAACACACCAAAAAAAAAAGCCCATTGGGCGTCTATTGCCAGAATGCTAACAAATTTAGCACAAGTAATAACGAACTTCCACGGAGGCTGCTAGCTAAATATGCTAACGAGCGCAAACAAAAATAAATACATTGCAAAGACAGGCAATCCAGCTCGTAAGGTTATAAATATTTTATATTTTAGTAATTTAGCAGGAGTACTTAATCAGAGTGACTTACATCTCCTACATATATCGCTAAATGTCATTTTCTTTTGGTTGAGTTTGGGCATTTTACAAGCGAATGTGAACAAGAGACATTGTGCAAATAAACAAAGTTTTGAAGCTTGCCTGAAGTAAGAACAGTACTGACTCTGGAGCAACATGTGTACACCTGTGTGGAGTCTGGAGTCACTAGGGAAGCAGGCCTCCCTGCTTGGAGAAGAGGTGGGATAGAGCAGACGGGCTGAGAACAGAGAGGGTAGAAGAAACACAAGAATATCAAGATAGCAGTAGCAGCTGTACCAATAACTCATCCGAAGGGCTTTGACTTCTCGAACACGGCAGAAAGCTAAAACAATACGATGCGGCCGTCACCTTATCATTTCAGCCGCTTTACTTACATAGCAAATTAAATGCAGTGGTCGTGTTGATGCAAAATTCTGCATTTTTCACACAGGAAAAAATATATATATAAAAAACACACAAGAAATATCTTGTTGCGATCTAAAACACTTCTTATTGTAATTTCTGCTCGGCAACAGACTCATTTTGTGCTTCAGTTGCACTTCTAAACTCAGATGAGAAACAAACAGGCATTCTATCAGCAGACAGCTGACTGATGTGAGCTACTCCATCATTTATCAGCAGACAGCACTCTGACTGACGTGGAGCTACTCCATCATTCTATCAGCAGACAGCTGACTGATGTGGAGCTACTCCATCATTCTATCAGCAGACAGCACTCTGACTGACGTGGAGCTACTCCATCATTCTATCAGCAGACAGCTGACTGATGTGGAGCTACTCCATCATTCTATCAGCAGACAGCACTCTGACTGACGTGGAGCTACTCCATCATTCTATCAGCCAGACAGCTGACTGATGTGGAGCTACTCCATCATTCTATCAGCAGACAGCTGACTGATGTGGAGCTACTCCATCATTCTATCAGCAGACAGCACTCTGACTGATGTGGAGCTTACTGTTCTCCATCATTCTATCAGCAGACAGCACTCTGACTGATGTGGAGCTACTGTTCTCCATCATTCTATCAGCAGACAGCTCTCTGACTGATGTGGAGCTACTGTTCTCCATCATTCTATCAGCAGACAGCACTCTGATGTGGAGCTACTGTTCTCCATCATTCTATCAGCAGACAGCACTCTGACTGATGTGGAGCTACTGTTCTCCATCATTCTATCAGCAGACAGCACTCTGACTGATGTGGAGCTACTGTTCTCCATCATTCTATCAGCAGACAGCACTCTGACTGATGTGAAGCTACTGTTCTCCATCATTCTATCAGCAGACACTCTCTGACTGATGTGGAGCTACTGTTCTCCATCATTCTATCAGCAGACAGCACTCTGACTGATGTGGAGCTACTGTTCTCCATCATTCTATCAGCAGACAGCTCTCTGACTGATGTGGAGCTACTGTTCTCCATCATTCTATCAGCAGACCAGCACTCTGACTGATGTGGAGGTACTGTTCTCCATCATTCTATCAGCAGACAACACTCTGACTGATGTGGAGCTACTGTCTCCATCATTCAATCAGCAGACAGCTCTCTGACTGATGTGGAGCTACTGTTCTCCATCATTCTATCAGCAGACAGCTCTCTGACTGATGTGGAGCTACTGTTCTCCATCATTCTATCAGCAGACAGCACTCTGACTGAGTGGAGCTACTGTTCTCCATCATTCTATCAGCAGACAGCTCTCTGACTGATGTGGAGCTACTGTTCTCCATCATTCTATCAGCAGACAGCTCTCTGACTGATGTGGAGCTACTGTTCTCCATCATTCTATCAGCAGACATCATCTCTGATGTGGAGCTACTGTTCTCCATCATTCTATCAGCAGACAGCACTCTGACTGATGTGGAGCTACTGTTCTCCATCATTCTATCAGCAGACAGCTCTCTGACTGATGTGGAGCTACTGTTCTCCATCATTCTATCAGCAGACAGCACTCTGACTGATGTGGAGCTACTGTTCTCATCATTCTATCAGCAGACAGCACTCTGACTGATGTGGAGCTACTGTTCTCCATCATTCTATCAGCAGACATCACTCTGACTGATGTGGAGCTACTGTTCTCCATCATTCTATCAGCAGACATCACTCTGACTGATGTGGAGCTACTGTTCTCCATCATTCTATCAGCAGACATCACTCTGACTGACGTGGAGCTACTGTTCTCCATCATTCTATCAGCAGAACAGCTCTCTGACTGATGTGGAGCTACTGTTCTCCGTCATTCTATCAGCAGACAGCACTCTGACTGATGTGGAGCTACTGTTCTCCATCATTCTATCAGCAGACAGCTCTCTGACTGATGTGGAGCTACTGTTCTCCATCATTCTATCAGCAGACAGCTCTCTGACTGATGTGGAGCTACTGTCCTCCATCATTCTATCAGCAGACAGCACTCTGACTGATGTTGAGCTACTGTCCTCCATCATTCTATCAGCAGACAGCACTCTGATGTGGAGCTACTGTTCTCCATCATTCTATCAGCAGACAGCTGACTGATGTGGAGCTACTGTTCTCCATCATTCTATCAGCAGACAGCTCTCTGACTATGTGGAGCTACTGTTCTCCATCATTCTATCAGCAGACAGCGCTACTTTTCTCAGATACTTTTCTCGGTGTAGCCAGCCTATTTTTCTCCGGCAAAATGCAAGATTAACTTTAAGCAAAACATTATAAATGTAGCTGGCTACATTCTTTCTGTGATAAACCTTAGAGATATACGACAGCCGTCGTTTATACAACAACAACAAAAAATACCTTGCTTTTTCATTGTAAGCTCATTTAATTGTGTGGCTGTCAGCCAATAGCATTGTACATCTGATGAAAATGAAGCGTTTTCCTGACGAATGTATTTTCTGTGAAGGAAAAGTAAAAGCTGCACGTCCCTGATCGCTTTATTGAAGCAGAAAGAAGCAAACAAACATAGTTGACGTTTAATATAAACTGCGACCCCTGTCAATACACCGCTGTACTCACCTGCTCCCGCTCTCTCCCGCTGTGCTATTTACAAACAAACACGTGACTGGCTCAGCAGTTCACATAAGTTTCATAATGTAAAATAATTAGGACACAATCTGATTTATCTCCTAACGTATTGCACAAGTTGACTCCAGGTATTAACTTAAAAAGTAGCTACAAATATTAAAAACGTATTGAAAAATGTCAAATAATTGTTTCAACGGTATTGAAAAACCACCCCCTTTGCTATTTCCAAATAGCCCACTATACGGTATATACGGTATACCGCCAGAGCATAATTTACACAAACCTTGGTTTTCATCTGGAAAATGATGATGGTTGTACAGATATGGATTTTGAAGAGAGAGATAAAGCTTTTTGTTTGTGTGGCATAAACAATAAAACATTTTGAAAATCACCACACGACTCCGGGAATATAACTAATTCAGGAATGGGATGGATGACCTGTCCTCAACATTGTGTGTGTGTGTGTGTGTGTGTGGTGGTGCGTGCGTGCGTGTGCGTGTGTGTGTTTGTGTGTGTGTTTTGTGATCACGTAGGCCTACAGTAGGATGAGGTTGTTTTTTGTTTTTTCCTGTGTTCTGTTTCACATCTGTCCAGCCCCCTCTCCTCAACCCCTCTCTACACCACCACACCCCACCAGCCATACACAATCCCCTGAAAGCTTTTGACCTGTATATGTGGAACCCCCCCCCGCCCCCCTCTCTTCTCTCTCGCCTCCTCCTCTTCTCTCTCTCTCTCTCTCCTCTCACGTCCTTCTCTCGCCCCCTTTAATTCAATTTCAATTCAATTCAATTCAAAGGGTTTTATTGGCATGGGATACATATGTTAACATTGCCAAAGCAAGTGAAGTAGATAATAAACAAAAGTGAAATAAACAATAAAAAAATGTACAGTAAACATTACACATACAGYCATTWKAAATGTCATATTATGTTTATATACAGTGTTGTAACGATGTGCAAATAGTTAAAGTACAAAAGGGAAAATAAATAAACATAAATATGGGTTGTATTTACAATGGTGTTTGTTCTTCACTGGTTGACCTTTTCTTGTGGCAACAGGTCACACATCTTGCTGCTGTGATGGCACACTGTGGTATTTCACCCAGTAGATATGGGAGTAGATATAGATATTTATCAAAATTGGGTTTGTTTAAAAAAAAAATGTGGATCTAATATGGTCATACATTTGGAAGGAGGTTAGGAAGTACAGCTCAGTTTCCATCTCATTTTGTGGGCAGTGACCACATAGCCTGTCTTCTCTTGAGAGCCAGGTCTGTCTGTAGTATACCTTTCTCAATAGCAAGGCTATGCTCACTGAATCTATACATAGTCAAAGCTTTCCTTTCCTTAAGTTTCTCTCTCCCGCTCTTTCCCTCTCTCTCTCTCTCCCTCTACCTCTTCCCGTCTAGATTAGTATAAAGTATAGTAATTACTGTAGTGTTTTTGTAGGCTGTAGTATACTGTAGTATTTACGGTAGTGTTTTTGCAGACTGTAGTATACCGTAGTATTTACTGTAGTGTTTTTGCAGACTGTAGTATACTGTAGTATTTCCTTGACAACACCTACCAGAGAAATACTAAAATAGCTATTATTTCATAACCTGTAGGTAGGACTGGGTTCTTAACGGAGAGTGCAGAACTCACGCTCTTCTTCTTTAACCTGTAGGGAACACAATATATAGTCTATACTTCGCATGTAGGTTTCTCAGTTACGGTTGGCACAAATTGGGATTATGGAGGAGGGGAATGGGCAGGGTATATGCAAATTAAATACTGTAATATTTACTATAGTGTCATCGAGTGTATAAGAGGCGAAGTCAGGTGCCGGAGAGCAGCGTGATGTAAACAGGCGCACTTTTATGTTAGTTCCAAAACGAGAGCCCAACATAAATCAAACACGCTCAAAAACACGGAACATAACAAAAGTAAAGCGCGTAATAAAACACCACAATAACATGAAACAATTACACACAAAACATGATGGGAAACAGAGGGTTAAATACAAGTAGATTGATGATTGGGGAAATGGAAAACCAGGTGTGTATGGAAACAGACAAGACAAATGGATATACGAAAAATGGAGCGGCGATGGCTAGAAAGCGGTGACGTCGATCGCCGCCCGGAACAAGGAGAGGAGCCGACTTCGGCGGAAGTCGTGACATATATTAATAGACGTATATATATATATATGTCATTATAATATAATTTCTGTAGTATTACTGTAGTGTTTTTTTTGTGGATAATACTTGTAGAATTTACTATATAATATTATACAATATACTACAGAATTCTATACTAAGTACTACACATGATCTGGATACTACGACACACACAAACACACGCACGCCACCACATGCACACAAACACAATTAATTTATATATGTAGGCATCCATCCGCCCCACACACACAACACGTTGCTGGAGGATCGTCTGGCCAGAGAGAATCTCTGTTTTCTTGCTGACTGTACCTTTCAATGAGGGAGGATTAATGTCTGTCGCTAAGGGAGTCTGACAAAGAGTTTTCCACATGTTACTATGGTGACAAACAGCCAATGAGAGCTTGCACAGTAATCTCCAGTCAAAACATTCCAATTTGAGGAAGGAAAATAATTATTTTGGGGGGTTGCAGGTTAAATGCAAAGTGTTGTTATAACATGCTGTTTCCACACACACACACACACACACAGAAACACACACACACACACAGAGAGAGAGAAACACACACACATACACACACACACACACACACACACACACAGAGAACACACACACACAGAAACACACACACACATACACACATTCATAAACAACACACACACACACACACACCACACACACACACACACACCACACACACACACACACACAACTCTCATCTCTCCCTCTTCTCTGTGTCTGAAAGTGACATGAAACAGAAATAGTGTGCAATTACATTCTAATCTCTGGATCTCCAGTCCAGGGCTGTTACCCACAGGCTGTTACCACAGGGCTATTACCACAGGGCTGTTACCACAGGGCTATTACCACAGGGCTGTTACCACAGGGCTGTTACCACAACAGGGCTATTACCACAGGGCTGTTACACAGGGCTGTTACCCACAGGGCTATTACCACAGGGCTATACCACAGGGCTGTTACCACAGGGCTATTACCACAGGGCTGTACCACAGGGCTATTACCACAGGGCTATTACCACAGGGCTGTTACCAACAGGGCTGTTACCACAGGGCTATTACCACAGGCCTATTACCACAGGGCTATTACCACAGGGCTATTACCACAGGGCTGTACACACAGGGCTGTTTACCACAGGGCTATTACCACAGGGCTGTTACCACAGGGATTAACAGGGTATTACCACAAGGGCTGTTACCCACAGGGCTATTACCACAGGGCTATTACCACAGGGCTATTACCACAGGGCTGTTACCACAGGGCAGTTACAACAGGGCTATTACCACAGGGCAATTACCAACAGGGCTATTACCACAGGGCTGTTACCACAGGGCTATTACCACAGGCTATTACCCACAGGGCTATTACCACAGGGCTATTAACCCATAGGGCTATTACCAACTGGCTATTACCACAAGAGAAGGATAGGCAGGCTGAGAGAGAGAGAGAAGAGAGAGAGAGAGAGAGAGAGAGAGAGAGAGAGAGAGAGAGAGAGAGAGAGAGAGAGAGGAGAGAGAGAGAGAGAAGAGAGAGAGAAGGAGAGAGTGCCTGTGTGCTGAGTGAGTCTTGGCTACCGTCCCACTTCCCTACAACCACAGTAACCCATAGTAACCAGATCAAAGGAGACACACATCAATCACTCATATACACATGACAACGCAGTATCAACCACCTCTCTAGATATGTCATGAATTCTGCCTAACCCTGTCACCTCCCTAACCTGTCACCTCCCTAACAACCTGTCATCTCCCTAACCTGTCATCTCCCTAACCCCTGTCACCTCCTAACCCTGTCACCTGCTAACCTCGTCACTGCCTAACCCTGTCGCTCCTAACCCTGTCGTCTCCCTAACCCTGTCGTCTCCTAACCCTGTCTCGTCTCCCTAAACCCTGTCGTCTCCCTAACCCTGTCGTCTCCTAACCTGTCGCTCCTAACCCTGTCTCTCCCTAACCCTGTCATCTCCCCTAACTCCTGTCATTCCCTAACCCTGTCACTGCCTAACCCTGTCACCTCGCACTAACCCTGTCACTGCCTAACCCTGTCACCTGCCTAACCCTGTCACCTGCCTAACCCTGTCATCTCCCTAACCTGTCATCTCCCTAACCCTGTCACCTCCCTACCCTGTCACCTCCCTAACCCTGTCACCTGCCTAACCCTGTCACCTGCCTAACCCTGTCGTCTCCCTAACCCTTCGTCTCCCTACCCTGTCCGTCTCCCTAACCCTGTCGTCTCCCTAACCTGTCGTCTCCCTAACCCTGTCGTCTGCCTAACCCTGTCGTCTGCCTAACCCTGTCCGTCTCCCTAACCCTGTCCGCTCCCTAACCCTGTCACCTCCCTAACCCCTTGTCATCTGCCTAAACCACCCTGTCATCTGCCTAACCCCTGTCATCTGCCTAACCCTGTACTGCCTACCTGCACAACCCTGTCATCTCCCTAACCCTGTCATCTTCCCTAACCTGTCACCTCCCTAACCCTGTCATCTGCCTAACCCTGTATCTGCCTAAACCCTGTATCTGCCTAACCCTTCATCTGCCTAACCCTGTCACCTGCTAACTGTCACCTCTAACCCGTCCTCTGCCTAACCCTGTCGTCTCCCTAACCCTGTCGTATCCCTAACCCTGTCGTATCCCTAACCTTGCTGTCGTCTCCCAAACCTGGTTCGTCTCCCTAACCTGTCGTTCTCCCTAACCCTTCCGTCTCCCTAACTGTCGTCTCCCTAACCCTGTCACCTCCCTAACCCTGTCACTCCCTAACCCTGGTCACCTGCCTAAACCTGTCACCTGCCTAACCCTGTCGTCTCCCTAACCCTGTCGTCTGCCTAACCCTGTCGTCTGCCTAACCCTGTCGTCTGCCTAACCCTGTCGTTCCCCTAACCTGTCGTCTCCCTAACCCTGTCGTCTCCCTAACCCTGTCATCTCCCTAACCCTGTTCATCCTCCCTAACCCTGTCATCTCCTAACCCTGTTCACCTTCCCTAAACCCTGTCACCTGACTAACCCTGTCGTCTCCCTAACCCCTGCCGTCTCCCTAACCCTGCGTCTCCCTAACCCTGTCGTCTCCCTAACCCTGTCGTCTCCCTAACCCTGTCGTCTCCCTAACCCTGTCGTCTCCCTAACCCTGTCGTCTCCCTAACCCTGTCGTCTCCTAACCCTGTCGTCTGCCTAACCCTGTCGTCTGCCTAACCCTGTCGTCTCCCTAACCCTGTCACCCGCCTAACCCTGTCACCTGCCTAACCCTGTCGTCTCCCTAACCCTGTCGTTCTCCCTAACCTGTCGTCTCCCTAACCCTGTCGTCTCCCTAACGCCTGTCATCTCCCTAACCCTGTCAACCTGCCTAACTGTCAATTCCCTAACCCTGTACCTGCCACCCTTCATCTCCCTAACCCTGTCATCTGCCTAACCTGTCATCTCCCTAACCTGTCACTCTGCCTAACCCTGTATCTCCCTAACTTCTCTCCCCTAACCCTGTCATCTCTAACCCTGTCATCTGCTAACCCTGTCATCTCCTAACCCCTGTCACCTCCCTAACCCTGTCATCTGCCTAAACGCCTGTCCATCATCCCTAACCCTGTCCATCCTCCCTAACCCTGTCATCTCCCTAACCCTGTCCACCTCCCTAACCCTGTCACTCCTCCCTAACCCTGTCATCTGCCTACCGCCACCGCTCCTGTCATCTCTCCCTAACCCTGTCATTGCCCACCCTGTCAT
>NW_019944592.1:0-14399 GCF_002910315.2 Salvelinus sp. IW2-2015 | reverse complement strand
GGAGAGGAGATTACCTGTCGTCTCTAACCTGTCGTCTGCCTAACCTGTCGTCTCTACCGTTCGTCTCCCTAACCCTGTCGTCTCCCTAACCCTGTCATCTCCCTAACCGAACTGTCATCCGCTAACCCTGTCATCTCCCTAGTCACTGTCCTAACCCTGTCACCTGACTAACCCTGTCGTCTCCCTAACGCATGCGCTCCTAACCCTGTCAACCTGCGTTCCCTAACCCTGTCGTCTCCTAACCTCGTTCTCCCTAACCCTGTCGTCTCCCTAACCCTGTCGTCTCCCTAACGCCTGTCGTCTCCCTAACCGCTGGTCGTCTGCCTAACCCTGTCGTCTGCCTAACCTGTCGTCTGCCTAACCCTGTCACGCTCGTAACCCTGTCACCGTGCTAACCCTGTCGTCTCCCTAACCCTGTCGTTCCTAACCTGTCGTCTCTGCCTACCCTGTTCTGTCATCCGCTAACCCTGTCATCTCCCTAACCGCTGTCACCTGCCTACCTGTCACTCCCTAACCCTGTCATCGTCCTAAACCCTGTCATCTCCTACCCTGTCATCTGCTAACCCTGTCATCTCCCTAACCCTGTCACCTGCCTAACGTGCATCCTTAACTTGTCATCTGCCTAACCTGTCCATCTCCCTAACCCTGTCATGCTTCCCAACCCTGGTTATCTCCTAACCCTGGTCCTCCCTAACCTCTCGCCTAACCCTGTCAATCTCCCTAACCTGTCATCTCCCTACCCTGTCATCTCTCAACCCTGTCATCTCCCTAACCTGTCATCTCCCAACGTCATCTCGCTAACCCTGTCACTCCTAAGCCTGGTTCACTCTGCCTAACGCCTGTCGATCTCCCTAACCCTGTCGATCCTACTCGCCTCTAAGCCCTGTGCGTCTGCCTAACCCTGGTCGTCTGCCTAACCTGTCGTCTCCCTAACCTGTCTTCCTCCCTGCTAACTGTCATCTCCTAACGCTGCTCATTCCCTAACCCTGTCATCTCCGCTAAACTGTCTCTAATGCTTCACTGCCCTAACCGCTGTCACCTCCCTAACCCTGTCACCTGGACCTAACCTGTCCCTCCTAACCCGCTGCCGTCCCTTAACCCTGGTCGTCCCTAACCCTGTCGTCTGCTAACGCCTGTCGTCTGCCTAACGCCTGTCGTCTCCCTTAACCCCTCGTCGTCTGCCCTAACCCTGTCGTCTGCCCATTACCTCACCCTGTCTCTCCCTAACCCTGTCTACCTGCCTAACCCTTCGTCTTGCTAACCCCGTCGTCTCTACCCTGTACTGCCTACCTGTCCCTGCCTAACCCTGTCGTCTCCGCTAACCCTGTCTCTCCCTAACGGCTCCTACCTGTCCTCTCCGTCCTAACCTACTGCTACCTGGCCTCAACCTGTCACGTACCCTGTCTCTCCACCTGTCCGGCTACCCTTCCACTCCAACCCTGTCACCTGCCTAACCCTGTCATCTCGCCTAACCCTGTCCTAACCGTCACTCCCTAACCCTGTCATCTCATAACCCTGTCACTCCACTGTCACTTCCAACCCTGTCATCTCCTAACCTGTCATCTCCCTAACCCTTGATCTCCCCACTGTTCTCGCCTAACCTGTATCCTCCCAACCCTCTATCTCCTACCCTGTCATCTCCGCTAACCGCATTCAACCTGTCATGCTCCCTAACCTGTCATCTCCCTACCCTGTCCTCCTACCCGTCACCCCTATGTCGTCTGCTAACCCTGTCGTGAACCTCTCTCCCTTAAACCCTGTGTCATCTCCCCTAACCTGCATCATCCCTACCCTGTCAATCTCCCTACCTGTCATCTCCCTCTAAACCACTGTCATCTCCAACCCTGTCACTTGTACCCGTTCACGCTCTAACCGCTGTCATCTGCCTAAACCTGTCCGTTTGCCTAAACCCTGTCGTCTCTCTAACCCTGTCGTCTTCCTAACCCTGTCGTCGTCCCTAACCCTGTCAGATCATGCCTCCCTAACCCTGGTCGACCTGCCCTAACCTTCTCTCTATCCTTCATGCCTAACCCTGTCTCTGCGCTAACCCTGTAACTTCCCAAACCCTGTCTCTCCAGACCCTGTCCACCTCAACCTGTCCACTCCCTAACCCTGTCTCTCCGTAACCCTGTGTCATCCTAACCTGTGTCTCCCTAAACCCTGTTCATCCTCCTAACCCTGTCGTTTCTCCTAACCTCGTCTTGCCTTACGCCTGTTCGACTCATCCCTAACCCTGTCAACTCTCCTACCCTGTCATCTCCTAACCTGTCGCTCTGCCTAACCCTGTCATCTGCCCTACCCTGTCATCTCGCCTAACCCTGTCCATCTCCCTAAACCCTGTCATCTCCCCTACTCATCACCCACTTCACCTCCCTAACCCTTCCATCTCCCTAGACCCTGTCATCTCCCTACCCTGTCATCTCCTAACCCTGTCATCCGCTAACCCCTGTCGTCCTGCCTAACCCTGTCACTCTACCGCTGTAGCCTGTCCTCCTAACACCTCTGTTCATCTTCGCTTACCCTTGTCATCTCCTAAACCCTTGGTCATGCTCCTAAAACCGTCATCTCCCTAACCCTTCTCATCTCCGTAACTACCCCTGACCTTGTCATGCTAAACCCTGTCTCTCCCTAACCGTGTCGACTCCTAACCCGTCGACTGCGCTAACCCTGTCGTCTCCTAACCCTGTCACTTGCCTAACCCTGTTCATCTCCCTAACGCTGTCACCTGCCTAACGCTGTATTCCCTAACCCTGGTCATTCCTGCGCTAACCTTGTCATCCTCCTAACCCTGTCACCTCTCCCTTAAACCCCTGTTCACCTCCTCCCTGCACTCCCTACCTATCTCCCAACCTGTCATCTGCTCTAAACCCTGTTCATCTCCCTAAACCCTGTCACCTGCTAACACTGTCTCTACGCTGGTCATCTTCCCTAACCCTGTCATCCACTGCATCTCCCTAACCCTGTCATCTCCCTAACCTGTCATCTGCTAGCCTATGCTAAACCCTGTCATCTGCTAACCCTGTCATCTCCTACCCTTCATCTCCCGTAACCCTTTTCCCTCCTAACCAGTCATCTCACTAACCGGTCATTCCCTAACCTTTCACCTCCTAACCAGTCATTCTAACGCTGTCATCTCCCTACCCCTGTCATGCTCGCCTAACCTGTAGACGCTTACGGTAAAAGTATTGCTCTACAAACCCTTAAACAACAACGCAGTTATTAAGACAAGATAAGTTAAGAAATATTTACTAAATAAACTAAGTACACAAAATAAGCACATAAAATAAACAATAACCGAGGCCTATAGTACGAGGTGGGTAACCGGTACAAGAGAGACCATGGTCATGTCTGCACAGGTGCTGATCAGATGAGCTCCTGCATTTTTTTTTCAGCAGTGTTCTTTAATTTAAAATCAGATAGATTTAGAGTTAGATTCAATTTGATTCTTTTGTCAGGGACATATACAGGCTGCTACCGCCCATAACATAACCTTACTATGTACCAGGAATACAGGATGCCTACCCTCCATAACGGTAACCTTCACTATGTCACCAAGGGACATATACGGATGCTACCTCCATGAACGTAAGCCTCACTATGGTACAGGACATATACAGGGAATGCTACCCTCCATTAAATAACCTCACTATGTCACCAGGACATATACACAGTTCTACCGCTCCATAACACCTAATTCACTATGTCCCAAGGACATATACAGGATTCTACCCTCATAAACGTAACTTCACGTCCAAATCAAAACTCAAAAACTAAAACTGCCTGATTTTGGACAGAATTACAGAATCACCTGCAAGGCTTACAACTACCAAAGATGATTATTCCAAAGCTACACAGCAAATTCTCTGGAAAACAACAGAAACCTGAAAACACCAACCTGGAACTGAGRGAGTCATGTTTAGTCTGAAGCTATATTTTATTTACAAAAGCCAAGAAGAAAAATACATGACATTACTTTATAAGGACTGAATGCTAAATTAAGGCTGCCAAGCTTGACACAACTTCAATTAGCACTGACGTGTCAAGTGAGAGGTGTCAAAGTCCTTTAGCCCAACAATGGCAGGAGAGCCGCACAGTCTACTCCAACCAAATGGAGGCCTTAAAAGCTGCCTCCTGCTGTTCAGAGGTCATTAAAATACAGTGCCCTGTGTATGTAAAGAATGATAAGGCAAGAAAATATCACAAAATTAAGCTCCTTATAGAAAATCAACAGACACTTTTTGCTGACTATTATAAAAATGGGAACAGCAGCAACCTCAGGGAGAGGGTAGGGTTCAGTGCCTTGTCCTCCTTCTCCGACTGCATTCCATCCCCAGGTTCGTACAGATCTTGAACCCATGCATCTCGGCCGTGTCCGTCTCTCTCCAGAGGAGAGACAACAACGAATCGGTGCTAGGAGCTGCCTATACTGTGGCCAGGTTGGTCATTTTGTCTCCACTTGTTCCCTGCATCCGGCAAAAGAGGGGGCTCGGCAGTAGTGGGGGATATACTGTTGAGCCAAACCGCCTGCCCATCTTCCCCCAGACCCCTGCTTGAAGGCAACCTTGTGTGTCAGAGCCAGGCCTTTCCTCTGTCTGCTCTCATCGATTCGGGCACCGATGGGAGATTCCTGGACCGAGGTGTCGTTACCCAGTTGGGCCTGGACACTGTCCCACTCGATTCACCCCTCGATGCCAACGCTCTCAATGGACAGCTCCTCGCCCGTGTCTGTGAGAGAACCGTCCCTGTCATCCTGCGTCTCTCTGGAAATCACCAGGAAAAGATCCGTTTCCACATAATCGACAGTCCTCCATGGGGAAAGCTACACAACCCACAGATTGACTGGACCGCCGGAAATGTAACCACTTGGAGTTCATTTTGTCACTCTAATTGTTTACATTCTGCCCTTTCCCCTGCCTTGTCTGTGCCCCAGTTAATTCCAGAACCTCCGGACCTGTCATCAGTTCCTCTTGAGTTTCACGATCTAGCTCCTGTGTTCAGCAAGCACCACGCCCTGTCGCCTCATCGGCAGTACGACTGCGCCATTGACCTCCAGCCTGGAGCTCCTCTCCCCAGTAGCCGGTTGTTTAACCTCTCTGGTCCCGAGCAAGAGGCTATGGAGAGGTACATCCAGGATTCTCTGGCTGCAGGACTTATCAAGCCATCTTCCTCCCCAGTGGATGCTTGGTTTTTCTTTGTGAAGAAAGATGGGTCACTGAGGCTGTGCATAGACTTCCATGGGCTGAATAATATCACTGTTAAGAACAAGTACCCCTTGCCACTCATCAGCTTTGCTTTTGCCTCCCTCCATGGTGCCAAACTCGACCTCCGGAATGCCAAGAACCCCGAGGCTCACCAGCAGCATGTTCGCCAAGTTCTTCAACGGCTGTTGGAGAATAAGCTTTTTGTTAAAGCTGAGAAATGTGAGTTCCATGCTACCACAGTGTCTTTCCTGGGTTATATTATTGCATAGGGACAGTTGCGTATGGACCCCACCAAGGTCATGACAGTCATGGCCTGCACCCTCCAACCTGAAGCAGCTACAACGTTTCCTGGGGTTTGCAAATCTTTACAGACATTTCATCCGCAACTACAGCCTTCTGGCAGCACCTCTCACCACTGTCACCTCCACCTCCACTCTATTCCACTGGACTCCTGAGGCAGAGGCAGCATTCCCGGAACTCAAGCGTTGCTTCACCTCTGCTCCGGTCCTTACTCAGCCCGACCCAGAACTCCAGTTCATCGTGGTTGTGGACGCCTCTGACACCAGGGTAGGTTCTGTTCTGTCTCATCGTTCCCCCTCTGATCAGAAGGTCCACCCATGTGCATTCTTTTCCCGTAAGCTCTCACCTGCAGAGAGGAATTTTGACATCGGAAACCGGGAACTCCTGGCAGTTAAGCTGGCTCTGGAGGAATGACGTCACTGGCTGGAGGGCTCTGTACTCCCCTTCATCGTGTGGACTGACCATAAAAACCTGTCATACATCCAGACCGCCAAACGTCTGAACTCCCGGCAAGCCAGGTGGGCCTTGTTTTTCGGTAGATTCAATTTCACACTCACTTATCGCCCCGGTTGAAGAATACCAAGCCTGATGCCCTCTCTCGCCAGTTCACCACCGACAACACGGGTACCGAGCCAGAAACCGTTGTGCCATCCACCTGCATCATTGCCGCCGTCCCCTGGGAGATCGAGTCTCGTATCTGCCAGGCTCAGCAGAACCAGCCCGGGTACCCGGGTAATGCTCTGTTTGTTCCAGAATGTGATCGCGCTGATGTTCTTCAGTGTTGTCATTCTACCCACCTCACCTGTCACCCTGGTATGAACCGGACCCTCGCCTTCCTGCGTCAGCGCTTTTGGTGGAGAGAGATGTCCGGGAGTTCGTCTCAGCCTGTTCGGTTTGTGCTCGGAACAAAACCTCCACTAAACCCACTTCCGGTCTGCTCCACCCTCTTCCCATACCCAGTCGCCCCTGGTCACACATGGCTCTGGACTTTGTCACTGGCCTTCCCCCATCTGACGGTAACTCTGTCATCCTCACAGGTTTTACAAAATGGCTCACTTCATACCCCTCTCCAAGCTCCCGTCCTCCAGGGAGACTGTGGACCTGTTAGTATCCCATGTGTTTCGTCTGCATGGCATCCCCACTGACATCGTTTCTGACAGAGGACCCCAGTTTACCTCCCAGGTGGTTAGATCCTTCTGTTCAGATCTTGGTATCAATGTCAGTCTTTCTTCTGAATACCACCCCCAGACCAACGGCCAGACCGAACGGGCCAATAAGGAGTTGGAGACTGCCCTACGCTGCGTGACTTCTGCTAACCCGTCGTCTTGGACCGCTCATCTCATGCCCACAACACCCTCACCAGGTATGTCACCCTTTGAGTGTGCTTTGGGTTACCAACCCACCTTGTTCCCCGCCCAAGAGGTTGAGGTTCCCTCTGTCCGGGACCATCTGCGCCATTGTCACCGTACCTGGAGGAAGGCCCGGGCTGTCCTGCTTTGTGCCTCCGACAGGACCCAGTCCCAAGCCAACAGTCGCCGGGCCTCAGCTCCAGTCTACACCCCAGGTCAAAGGGTATGGCTCTCATCAAAGGACCTGCCATTGAAGGTGGCATCGAAGAAACTTTCCCTCCAATTCCCTCCATTGATCCCTTTGAAATTGACCGTGTCATTAACCCCTCTGCGGTGCGCCTGAAACTCCCAGCCTCTCTCAGGATCCATCCTACTTTCCATGTATGCATGATTAATCTTGTTTACTCCAGTCCCCTGTCTCCTCCTGCAGCAGCTCCTCCACCCCCTCGACTCATCAATGACCATCCTACCTATAGTCCGGCCGACTTCTGGCCGAACGCCTTTGGGGCATGGATGGCAGTACCCGGTGGACTGGGAGGGATAATTGGGCTGGAGGAGCGTTGCTGCGTGCCCCGCCGCACTTCTTCTGGACCCTCCCTCTTCATGGGTTTCTTACCTCAAACCCGATAAGCCTGGTCGGGCGCCAGGTGGCGCCCATAGAAGGGGGGGGGGGGGGGGGGGGTACTGTCCATGCTGCTCCTGCAACCTCTACTTGCTCATTCTGTGGTCTTCCTTGACTTGTTCGCCACTCCCCCAAGTTCTCTCTCACTCTCTTCTGTGTGTGTGTGTGGGTGTGTGTGTGTGGTGTGTGTGTGTGGTGTGTGTGTGTGTGTGTGTGTGTGTGGGTGTGTGGTGTGGTGTGGGCTAAGAACAGGTGTTGGTCTGGAGTCCAGAGCAGATCACCACCAGTGCAACCTGTTCCATAATCAAGACCTCTACAAATACCAGCCCTGCACTTCCACACGCCAGATCGTTAATCTTGTTCAGTCAGGTTACATTTTAGCTGTTTGTTACTATAGGATAAAGATCCTGTTATCCTGTTGTGCCTAGTTTTTTCCTGCCTGGGCGCTTGTTTTCCTTCCTCTTACAGTTCTGCCCGCTCTGACTCTGGGTCCTAGCTCCGTCCACAGTCTCGTCATCCTGCTAAGTCTGTCCTGGCATTCCCCACTCTACTACTCCCTTGATTCCCCGTCCGGACCTGCTTAACCACTGCCTCAACCCCTCTCGCTCCAGCTCAGCCTCCGCACACCTTGGTTTCCAGCCAAACCGCCTGAGCGTTCCCTGACTGCACTCATTCCCCCCTTGGTTTGCAATAAATGCCTTGGTTTACTTTCATCCCCAGTCTCCTCGTCTGAGTCTACTTTGGGTTCCCCTGTTCCACTCTGCGTAACACTTTCACCTAATCAAAGATTAGCTAGGCAAGGAGAAGCTCTCCCTTGAGGAAGATACCCCCACCCCGAGCAGGATCAGACCAGACCTCTTCATTTCATAACCCCACAGCAATCCCAAGCGGAAAGTCAACCTCCCAGCACAGAGTACTACTCCTCATAAATGAAGGATACATTTACCCAGCTGAGGTAAGGGCATGTGGAGCTGAGACAACCAGATGATTACACTCAAGTCACAGCACAGACCACAGTCCAGCTCACAACACCCCCTTAAACAGACTTGGAGTGCTGCGAGGGGAAAGAGCCGGCGACAGACAAATGAAGAACCAAGCACAGGGGAATCTCACCCCCTCTGAGCACCTCCCCCCTGTCAGCCACCGTGATAGCCCCCCTGACAACCCCCCCCATACCACTGAGAACATACACAAGGACACAGACTTCCCAAAACAGTGTGTCTAAACTCTGGGTGTCCAAAACACCAGCGCACCTAGACCTTTCTGTCTGAGGACCAGCTAGTCACCCAGCCACAAATAAATACACACACAGCAGCAAACGACCTTGAGAACAAGCAGGAAAGGTTGAGATAGAAAAGCTCTACTTCTACTTTTCCGCACGCACAAGTGGTTACAATCCACCGTGCTACACATGAAAACTTCCACCCTGCTACCATTACAGCGGGTAAACGCAAGTATTTCCCGTGGCTGTGCCTCAAAAACTAAAATGTTTACCTGGCCCACCATCCCCCTGGACTTGAACAGCCTTTACGACCAGGTCCACCTATACAAGGCAGCGGTGCCCACTTTGCCCAGAACCTAAAGGACATCACTCTCAAATGCAGCCCCAACACTTCACACAGGAGCAACAGATCAATAGACACCCGCCCAGACCAGCGAGACCCCTCCTGGATCTACACATAGAGGACCACGCCGAGAGGACCTACATCCAGACCACAACCACCACCAGCCACACCCCCACCCCAACCAATCAACACCCCCCCAAGTCAACCACCCCTTTTAGGCCCCCTTAGATCAGACCTATGCCCCTCCTGCCACCCCATGCACCCCACCCCCCGCAAAGAGGGCCTCAACATGGATGTCACAGACACGCCCAGGCTGTGAGCAGGCAAACAGGCCCAACCCCCACTCTTTACGCTATCCCAAGCCAATGGCATGTACCAGATGATCAGCAGGCTCTGCTCAACTTACCGGGTCTGAGAACAAACCACACGACCAACAACATTGGACACTTTATGGAACACAAAGCCTTCACTATCTTCCTGGAATAGCCAGGCCTGAGGTCATATGCCGTTGGCCTAAAGAGCAGGAACCTGGATTTAATCAAAGAAAATTGTAAATACAGACATTGTCATCCTACAAGGAAACATGGTATAGAGGAGATGGACCCACTGGTTGCCCTCTAGGTTACAGAGAGCTGGTAGTCCCATCACCAAACTACCAGGTGTGAAACAGGGAAGGGACTCAGGATGTATGCTATTAGGTATAGAGCAGTCCTAAACTCACGCTATTGAATTAATCAAAACAGGAACATTTTACATCTGGCTAGAAATGAATAAGGAAATTATCTCAACAGACAAATGTTCTCAATGTGTGCTAACTATATCCCCCAATAGAATCCTCATACTTTAATAACGATGCAGCTTCTCCATCCTAGAGGGGGATATCAACAATTTCCAGGCTCAGGGACATGTACTAGTCTGTGGTGACTAAATGCCAGAACCGGACAAGAACCTGACACCCTCAGCACACAGGGGAACACACCCTACCCTGGAGGTGACAGCATTCCCTCCCCCATATGCCCCCCTAGACACAACTACGACAACATAACCAACAAAAACGGGTCACAACTCCTGCAGCTCTGTTGGACGCTGGGTATGTACATAGTCAATGGTAGGCTTTGAGGGGACTCCTATGGTAGGTACACCTATAGCTCATCTCTTGGCAGTAGTACTGTTGACTACCTATTCACTCACCTCAACCAAGAGTCTRTAAGAGTGTTCAGTCATTCTACTGACACCCTGATCTGTTTCACCTGTCTTTGTGATTGTCTCCACCCACCTCCAGATATCACCTGTTCCCTGCTTGTCTGTTGCCCGTTCGTCTTATTTGTCAAGTCAACCAGCGTGTTTTTTTACGTTCTCCTGCTTTTTCCTTCTCTCTGTTTTTGCTAGCCCTCCCGGTTTTGACCCTTGCCTGTCTGGACTCTGTACCCGCCTGCCTGACCATTCTGCCTGCCTGCCTGCCTGCAGGACTCTGGACTCCTGGACTCTGACCTGGTTTTGATCTTTTGCCTGTCCACGACCATTKTTTTGCCTACCCTTTGGATTATAATAAATATCAGAGACTCAAACCATCTGTCTCCCGTGTCTGCATCTGGGTCTCGCCTTGTGCCCTTATACCCCTATCAGATCACACTACTTGAATAGCGCTATGCTCAATCATGAGGCATCAAAGCTAAAGGAACTGAAAAACATTAAGAAATGCTATAGAGGGAAGGAAAATAGTGTGAAAATCTACCAAAAAACAATTATGCAACAACAAATTAAATCCCCTCAAGACAATTTCCTGGACAAAATGTTTCACTTTAATAGTGAATGTGTGAACTTGGCAGTAGAACACTTTACAGTATATTTAACCTCTCAGCTTCCCAAATCTAAAAAATGTCAAGCAYACAACCTTAAAAAATTACAACAATGACAAATGGTTTGGTGAAGAATGCAAAAACTTAAAAGAAATTGAGAAACCTATCCAACCAAAAACATAGAGACCCAGAAACCCTGAGCCTACGCCTTCACTATGGTGAATCACTAAAACAATTCAGAAATACCCTATGGAAAAAGAAGGAACAGCATGTCAGAAATCAGCTCAATGTAATTGAAGAATCCATAGAATCTAACCAATTCTGGGAAAATTGGGAAACTCGAAACCAACAACAACACGAAGAGTTATCTATCCAAAACAGAGATGTATGGATAAACCACTTCTCCYATCTTTTTGGCTCTATAACAAAGAACAAACAGCAAAAACATATACATGATCAAATACACATCTTAGAATCAACTATTAAAAACTAACATAACCCATTGGATTCTCCAATTAAATTGAATGAACTACAGGACAAAATTCCAATTGGCTATACTTAAACACTTTAACATCATCATCAGCTCTGGCATCTTCCCCAATATTTGGAGCCAAGAACTGATCACCTCAATCCACAAAAGTGGAGACAAATTTCACCCCAATAACTTCCGGGGATATGCGCCAACAGCAACCTTGGGAAAATCCCCTGCATTATCATTAACAGCAGACTTGMGAATTTCCTCAGCGAAAAACAATGTACTGAGCAAATGTCAAACTGGCTTTTTACCAAATTAACATAAAACAGACCACGTACTCACCRTGCACGCTCTAAATGACAAACAAACAAACCAAAAGAAAGGTAAAGTCTTCTCATGCTTTGTTGATTTCAAAAAAGCTTCTGACTCAATTTGGCATGAGGGTCTGCTGTACAAATTGATGGAAAATGGTGTTGGGGAAAAACATACCGCATTATAAAATCCATGTACTTAAACAACAAGTGTGCGGTCAAAATTGGCAAAAACACAGACATTTCTTTCCACAGGGCTGGGGGGTGAGACAGGGATGCAGCTTAAGCCCTACCCTGTTCAACAAACAGTACCAGTCAAAAGTTTGGACACAATTCCAATCTTTAATCAATTGAATTTACCACAGGTGGACTCCAATCAAGTTGTAGAAACATCTCAAGGATGATCAATGGAAACATAATGCACCTGAGCTCAATTTCGAGTCTCATAYRAAAGGGTCTGAATACTTGCACTACCGGATAAAAGTTTTAGAACACKTACTCACTCAAGGGTTTTTATTTATTTGTACTATTTTCTATATTGTAGAATAATAGTGAAGACATCAAAACTATGAAATAACACCAATGTAATCATGTATTAACCAAAAAAGTGTAAAACAAATCATTAAAAAATATATATTTTAGATTCTTCAAAGTAGCCACCCTTTGCATTGATGACAGTTTTACACACCCTGCGGTCCAACTCATCCCAAACCATCTTAATTGTGTTGAGGTCAGGTGATTGTGGAGGACAGGTCATCTGATGKAMCACTRCYTRACTCTCCCTCTTGGTCAAATAGCCCTTACACATCCTGGAGGTGTGTTGGGTCATTGTCCTGTTGAAAAACAAATGATAGTCCCACTAAGTGCAAACCAGATGGGATGGCGTATTGCTGCAGAATGCTGTGGTAACCATGCAGGTTAAGTGTGCCTTGAATTTGAAATAAACCACAGTGTCACCAGCAAAGCACACACACACCATCACACCTCCTCCTCCATGCTTCAGAGTGGGAACCACACATGTGGAGATCATCCGTTCACCTACACTGCATCTCACAAAGACACAGCGGTTGTAACCCAAAAAATATAAAATATGGACTTATCAGACCAAAGGACAGATTTCCACCGGTCTAATGTCCATTGCTCYTGTTTCTTGGCCCAAGCAAGTCTCTTCTTCTTATTGGTGTCCTTTAGTAGTGGTTTCTTTGCAGCAGTTCAACCATGAAGACCTGATTCACACAGTCTCCTCTGAACAGTTGATGTTGAGATGTGTCTGTTATTTGAACTCTGTGTGGCATGTATTTGGGCTACAATAAGTGATGATCTGGTTCTTCTGTCTCCAACCAAGGAGGGCCTACAGCAGCACCAAGATCTTCTGCACAGATTCTGCACAGATTCTGACAGACCTGGACCCTGACAGACCTGGACCCTGTCAGACCTGGACCCTGACAGACCTGGACCCTATCAGACCTGGACCCTGATCAGACCTGACCCTGACAGAGACCTGGACCCTGTCAGACGCTGGACCCTGTCAACCTGGACCCTGCAGACCTGGGACCCTGACAGACCTGGACCCTGTCAGACCTGAGACCCTGACCAGACCTGGGACCCTGATCAGACCTGGACCCTGACAGACCTGCCACCCTGTCGACCCTGCGACCCCTGTCAGACCTGACCCTGTCAAGACCTGGACCCTGGACAGACCTGGACCCTATCAGACCTGGACCCTATCAGACCTGACCCTATCAAGCCTGGACGACCTGTCAGACCTGAGACCCTGACAGACCTGGACCCTGACAGACCTGGACCCTGTCAGACCTGGACCCTGACAGACCTGGACCCTGTCAGACCTGGACCCATCAGACCTGGACCCTATCAGACCTGGACCCTGTCAGACCTGGACCCTATCAGACCTGGACCCAGTAAATCTCAATAAGACAAAAGATAATGGTTTTCCAAAAAATGCCAGTTGCCAGGACAAATTCCATCTAGACACTGTGTGCCACACACAAAACTATAAATACAGTTGAAGTCGGAAGTTTACATACACTTAGGTTGGAGTCATATAAAACTCTTTTTCAAACCACAATTTCTTGTTAACAAACTATAGTTTTGGCCAAGTCGGTTAGGACATCTACTTTGTGCAAGACACAAGTAATTTTTCTAACAATGTTTACAGACAGATTATTTCACTTATAATTCACTATATCACAATTCCCAGTGGGTCAGAAGGTTACATACACTAAGTTGACTGTGCTTTAAACAGCTTGGAAAATTCCAGAAAATTTGTCATGGCTTTAGAAGTTTCTGTTGGCTGATTGACATCATTTGAGAGTCAATTGACGTGTAGCTGTGGATATTTTTTATTTTGCTTGACATCATGGGAAATCAAAAGAAATCAGCCAAAGACCTCAGAAAAAAAATGTAGACCTCCACAAGTCTGGTTCATCCTTGGGAGCAATTCCAAATGCTTGAAGGTACCACGCTCATCTGTACAAACAATAGTACGCAAGTCTAAACATCATGGGACCACGCAGCCGTCATACCGCCTCAGGAAGGAGACGCGTTCTGTCTCCTAGAAGATGAATGTTACTTTGGTGCGAAAAGTGCAAATCAATCCCAGAACAACAGCAAAAGACCTTGTGAAGATGCTGAGGAAACAGGTACAAAAAGTATCTATATCCACAGTAAAATGAGTCCTATATTGACATAACATTAAAGGCCGCTAAACAAGGAAGAAGCCACTGCTCCAAAACCGCCATAAAAAAGCCAGACTACGG
>NW_019944591.1:66026-66966 GCF_002910315.2 Salvelinus sp. IW2-2015 | reverse complement strand
GAAGCCAGCCACTGTTCGTCCTTTATTTAAAGGGGGAGATCAAGCTGATCCTAACTGTTACAGGCCTATTTCTATTTTGCCCTGTTTATCAAAAGTGTTAGAAAAACTTGTCAATAATCAACTGACTRGCTTTCTTGATGTCTATAGTATTCTCTCGGGTATGCAATCTGGTTTCMACTSAAGTTATGGATGTGTCACTGCAACGTTAAAGGTCCTCAATGATGTCACCATTGCCCTTGATTCAAACCAATATTGTGCTGCTATTTTTATTGACTTTGCCAAAGCTTTTGATACKGTAGACCATTCCATTCTTGTGCGCTGGCTAAGGAGTATTGGTGTCTCTGAGGGGTCTTTGGCCTGGTTTGCTAACTACCTCTCTCAAAGAGTGCAGTGTATAAATYCAGAAAATCTGCTGTTTCAGACACTGCCTGTCACCAAGGGAGTACCCCAAGGCTCAATGCTAGGTCCCACGCTCTTCTCAATTTTCATCAACAACGTAGCTCAGGCAGTAGGAAAATCTCTCATCCATGTATATGCAGATGATACAGTCTTATACTCAGTTGGCCCCTCCCTGAAGTTTGTGTTAAATGCTCAACAACAAAGCTTTCTTAGTGTCCAACAAGCTTTCTCTACCCTTAATATTGCCGCACGGATCCCTTTAGCGGGATCATTTTCGTAAACAACCGCTGAATTGCAGAGCGCCAAATTCAAAAATAATACWAAAAATATTTATAATCATGGAATCACAAGTGAAATATACCAAAACACAGCTTAGCTTGTTGGTAACTTCTTCTTAATAGGGGGCGCTGTTTTCACTTTGGGAAAAAATAGTGCCCAAATTAAACGGCCTCGTACTCTGTTCTAGATCATATGATATGCATATTATTATTACTATTGGATAGAAAACACTCTGAAGTTTCTAAAACTGTTTGAATTATAT
>NW_019944591.1:63117-64675 GCF_002910315.2 Salvelinus sp. IW2-2015 | reverse complement strand
AGGAGAGACGATTAGTTTTCCGCTGTAAACATTTAAAAAAGAAAAATCGAAAATGTTGGCTGGATTCACAAGATGTTTATCTTTCATTTGCTGTATTGGACTTGTGATTTCATGAAATTATATTATATGATATCCCTGTGGTGCTAGGCTAGGCAATGCTAGTCAGCGTTTCTGATGAGGAGGATCCCGGATCCGGGAGGGTGAGACCTATCGTGTCAGATTTTGAAAATATGCTTTACAGCGAAAGCAATCCAAGCGTTTGTGAGTGTATCAATCACTGCTAGAACAGCTAGCCTTAAATTAGCTTGGTCACGAAAGTCAGAAAAGCAATAAAATTAATCGTTTACCTTTGATAATATTCAGATGTTTGCACTCACGAGACTCCCAGTTACACAATAAATGTTCTTTATGTTCGATAAAAATTAGTTTTATAAACAAAAACCGCCATTTGGGTTGCGGGTTATGTTCAGAAAACCACAAGCTCGTTCCGGTCCTGAAGGGCAACCGAAAATTCCAAAAAGTATCCGTAATGTTCTTAGAAATATGTCAAAGGTTTTTTATAATCAATCCTCAGGTTGTTTTTAACATACATAATCGATCATATTTCAACCGGACGGTAAACWGTTCAATACTACAGAGAAAGAAAATGTCGAGCCACATCTCTCCTGCRCAGGAACTAATCAAAGGACACCTGACGCGTTTTGATAAATCTCRCTCATTTTTCAAAATAAAAGCTTGAAACTATGTCTAAAGCCTGGTCACAGCCTGAGGAAGCCGGTTGATACCCCYTTAAATGGAGGAGGGGCAAGCAATGGACCAKGGATTTMTTTTTTTAAATGCACTTCCGGGTTGGAGTTCCTCAGGTTTTCGCCTGCAAATCAGTTCCGTTATACTCACAGACAATATTTTGACAGTTTTGGAAACTTTAGAGTGTTTTCTATCCTAATCTGTCAACTATATGCATATTATAATATCTGAGCCTGAGAAATAGTCYGTTTAYCTTGGGAACGTTATTTTTCCAAACATAAAAATTCTGCCCCCTAGCTGAAAGAAGTTAACCTTGTTCTGAATACTTCCAAAATAAAGGTCATGTGGTTTGGTAAGAAGAATGCCCCTCTCCCCACAGGTGTTATTCCGACCACTGAGGGTTTAGAGCTTGAGGTAGTCACATCATACAAGTATTTGGGAGTATGGCTAGACGGTGCACTGTCCTTCTCTCAGCACATTTCAAAGCTGCAGGCTAAAGTTAAATCTAGACTTGGTTTCCTCTATCGTAATCTGAAATTTTATATCACAAGAGACTGTTTGACATTCTGTAGAAGACACCGGATTTTTGTAGTGTTCCACTCATGAGGCCAAAGAGCGCTTTTGGCCATTGACTGCAGGAAAGGGCAACCACTATTAGTGTTTTAGATTGACCTCTTGACTAAACACAGTTTAGTTTAGCTTGTCACGCTAGCTGCAGCGAACTGAAAAGACGAGCGACCCAGGGATGTGTGTGCTTTGGGACCTTTAACAGAATGTGACTGGCAGACGGGTGGTTATCTCTCTCTGGGGG
>NW_019944591.1:47391-57473 GCF_002910315.2 Salvelinus sp. IW2-2015 | reverse complement strand
ATTTCAGTCTTCTGTGATGTATATAAAGTGTAATATTGGGATGCAAACTCAAAATGGACTACATTTGAACTCGATATCTGACATGTCGTATACTTTAGTTTCATAGCAAATTTGTTTAAGACGACAAAATGACTCCATGAGACAGTAGATTTGTTTAAGACGACCAAATGACTCCATGAGACAGTAGATTTGTTTAAGACGACCAAATGACTCCATGAGACAGTAGATTTGTTTAAGACTACCAAAAGACTCCATGAGACAGTAGCCAGGGTAATGCAACACAAAGACAGAGAGAGGAGGAGAGGAGGATGAGGAGGATGAGGAGGAAGATCGAGGAGGAGAGGTAAGAAAGTTGCTTATTGCACACCTCCACTGGTCTGTGGCTTTCTGTTGCCAGCTTCTCCCTATTCCTCTCTCTCTCGCTTTCTCTCTCTTCACACACACTCAGTACTGTGATTCAGGCAGGTCTCCGGTTCCATAGCACAGGAACCTGATCTGTCTTAAAAGAGTAAAAGCTGCAGCTAAATTGGTGACTAAAATGACTTGGAGCTTCCATAGGAGGGAGGGATTTATATATACAGTGTACAGTATATATAATGAGTAGACAAAACATTAGGAACATGCTCTTTCCATGCCAGACCGACTAGGTGAAGCCAAGTGAAAGCTATGATCCCTTATTGATGTCACCTGTTAAATCCACTTTAATCAGTGTAGATGAAGGGGAGGAGACCGGTTAAAGAAGGACTTTTAAGCCATGAGACAATTGAGACATTGATTGTGTAKGTGTGCCGTTCAGAGGGTGAATGGGCAAGACAAAAGTGAAGTGCCTTTGAAAGGGGTATAGTAGTAGGTGCCAGGCACACCGGTTTGTGTCAAGAACTSCAACGCTGCTGGGTTTTTCATGCTCAACAGTTTCCGATGTGTATTAAGAATGGTCCACTAGCCAAAGGACATCTAGCCAACTTGACACAACTGTGGGAAGCATTGGAGTCAACATGGGTCAGCATCCCTGTGGAACACTTTCAACACCGTTTGTAAAGGATGGGCCCCGGATCGAATTGAACTATTGACTTCATGATGGCAAAAGTGGGTGGGGGAAGCAACTATCGATTATTTATGGAAGGATGTTTCTTTAATGTTTATGGCAATCTCTAATTTTAGTGAGTATGTAAGAGTGGCGACAGGAGATTAGGACGTAGGGGAGACAGATGTCACGGAGCGGTCGACCATTAGCGAGAAGCAGTTTGGGGGAGAGTAGATGGGATGAGAGAGACAAGACAGAAGGAGGAAAGATGGTAGACAGATGAGAGTGGAAATTAAATGGCGAGAAGAAAGACTGAGAGAAGAACTGTGTTGAATCTGAATGGCTCAGCTTTGTACATCAATGACAATAACCGCCTTATAAGCCAACCAGACAGTGGTGCCACATTGCACAACATATGAGTAAATCATTGTTGGATAGTCAGGTTAATATAATGGAGTGTTTGAATTAAAGAACGTTTACATGCGCTTGTAGGAAGGAAAATGTTTCCCGACTAAAATAATGACCTGTTTCATGAGCACATCTGAGGATCAAGGAGTACTGAATGTTACACTCAGATAAATTAGCAGACAGCTCTCCTATCAATTATAATACAGTTCTACTTACAGGTGACTGGAGTTCCGAATATAAAGTTGTACAATAAAGAACAATTTATATGGGTGTAAAAGAATGTCACTATGGCAAGTAGCCTTGTGAGTTTCCCATCTAAATTCATCCGCTACCCTATCAGTAGCTGGTCGACATACACAAACCAGCACACGTCCCTTCAAATTTGGTCTTGTCTATGTCCAGTTCTGAAAATTAATGAACTGTGAGTCAGGCCGCTTTCAGGGGGAAATAATAAACGTCACCAAAAATTTTGTCCAATGCCTAATCTATCATTTTGGAACAGATTGTCAAGAAAACCAGGTTGTTTCAATCAAGCGCGAGCTGTACTTCGATAATAATGTACAAACTTTGTAGCAGAACAAATTGTAGAGATGCCCATAAAGCGAGAGAGGTAAGGATGCTGTGATAAGCGATGAGTAAATGGGCCATAAAGGACTTCAAGACTGAGGCTGGGCCAAAATATAGTGCGAATCAGGGTGTTTGGTTAGCAAATGAAAAGTAGGATAGTGCTTAACTTCCACATATGCTCCCAGATCGATGATATAAGAATAATGGTGAGTGAATGGTAGTAGGGATCAGTCATCTCTGTAAAGTCTGTTATGATCCCAATAGTCTTTGAGCTGTCTCTTGAGTCTAAATTGCTGTGTCTGTAATTCTATGTCCTTCTGTAATTATAGTCATAGGTTTCCCATGGTTTGTGTGCTAACTCCCAAGGAAGAAGTAGCTGTTGCTTTTGAACACCTAATGGGGATACTATATACAATATACTCTGAAAAACCATCCACCCCCGCCCTCCAACAAACATCAAAAACATCAACCATCTATAGTCTCGCCTTTTTCCAGTACAACGATACACAATCTAAATATCAACACTGGACCAAACCACTCCATATTCAACTCACACACGCGAGCACCTAACAAAAAGTAACGCACACTAATGACCACACAATCACACATGTAATATCGTATCACTACATGGACATATATCACTTGACACATTATCCCAACAATCGATTGTGTAAACCAAAATTAGTCGCTTTTTCTCCATGCAGACACATGTAATTGCCTAGCAGTTGGCAGACAAGGCCAGAATACGCTGGATAAAAATCTAAAGGCCTGGTAATCCTCGATCCAGGCCTGAACTGCGTGGGCTTTCTTTGAAGTGTAAATATAAGGGCGTTATTAGCTAGGGCAACAACAGTTATTACATTGCCCCAAACCAATCGTCTCTCCCTCCTCTCTCGCTCTCTCGAATGCGCCTTCTCAATCCCTTCGGTCTCCCTTCTCCTCTCTCCGTCCTCTCTGTCTTTCCTCTCCACCTTTTCTCTCCTCTCCTCTCTCCGCCTCATCTTCCTCTCTCCTCTCTGGTCCTTCCCTGGAACTGGGCTCATCCCTTATAATGTCTATCCAATAGATATATATATTGCGTTTAACGATCCAGAAAGGGTTTGGATCAACCATGCACGTGCCCCTGTGTGATTGTTTCTGGACAGGGTCACCAGAGACAGGATGTGGACTAGTCCTGGCCATTTTCCAACAATCGTTTAATCAAGACCCAATGTTCCTTCAATCTCGCGCCCTGTATATCCAGTGCCTTTATACCAGATGGTTTCCACTAACTTCCTGGATAGAAACAGCCAGCGCAAAATAAAACCAATTTGGGCCAGCCCGAACACCTGGGAAACGAAGGGCATAGCCCGGCCTGGAGCCCTTTTCACAGTTCACGCGGGAGGACACACCAGTAAGCACACTAACAGATTTCTATGGTGTCCAGAGAGTAGAGCAGACGAAAAGAGTAGGAGAGAGAGAGTGTGTGTGTTGGTGTGTGGTGTGTGTGTGTGTGTGTGTGTGTGTGTGTGTGTGTGTGTGTGTGTGTGTGTGTGTGTGAATTATTAGATTTGTCAGCTCAGACTGGGCTAATCAGATCCAGCGGCGCCTGCTCCCACGGCCCAGCATGCACCAGTGCTCCCGTGGGCTCCTGGGTCGCGTTCAGGAACAAACGGAAGAGTGCGTTTTCAATAGGAAAGGGAAAATGACCTCAGGTACACCTCCTCCATTCCAAAGGGTTTTCTGCTGTTTCATGCTTACTGAATGAGACCCCATACACAATAGTTATCTGCTGCCTGCTGTCCCTAACAAGCTGCCATTAAAACAGGATGTTTACAATGTCCCACTACTAACCAGCTGTTACAGAGAGAAGGAGAGAGAGACAAAGAGAGAGAAAAAAAGGTAAAGAAGGAGAAATGGAGAGAGCGAGACAGAGAGAGACATCACAGCAGAACAGACAAAAGAAGAACCCCAAGCCCAGGGGATCTCACCCCCTCTGAGCACCCCCCCTGTCAGCCACCCTGAAACTCCTCCTGACAACCCCCCCACACCGACTGAGGACATACACAAGACACAGATTGTACTCCTTATGGACTCATGGACTGCCGGGGCGGCAGGGTAGCCTACTGGTTAGAGTGTCGGACTAGTTTATTTATTTTTTATTTTTTATTTCACCTTTATTTAACCAGGTAGGCTAGTTGAGAACAAGTTCTCATTTGCAACTGCGACCTGGCCAAGATAAAGCATAGCAGTGTGAACAGACAACAACACAGAGTTACACATGGAGTAAACAATAAACAAGTCAATAACATGGTAGAAAAAAGAGAATCTATATTCAATGTGTGNCTGTGTGTCACCTGTCTTTCTCTACTGTTGGTCTGACTCTACCTGTGAACTCTTCACCTCTGAACTGCACTCCTGACCACATTCCTGCTCCAGTCCGCCACACTGAGCACACATACAGCACACACATGCACACACTCTCAAACCTGCCCCATACTCAAACACACACACACACATGCACACACTCTCAGACCTTCCCCATATTAAAACACACACACACACATGCACACACTCTCAGACCTGCCCCATACTCAAACACACACACATGCAGCGTGTGTATTTCTCAGTGTGCCTGTTTGTATGCGTATAAAACATTTCAAAATTATTCGACTCACACACACAAACACACACAGACACGGCTGTGGCCTTATCTGTGTGTCGCTAGATAAGCGGCCAGGTCACCCATGATACAAGTCAGTATTCGACGTCCATACATGTCTGAGGACGTCAGGAGATGACGTGGAAACATGCCAATAGGGCAACAGTGAGCGCTGTCATCTTCAGCTAGGTTTCAGTTATGCTAGGGCGTTGTGGACGGGGATGGCGGATAGCCGTATGCATCTGCCTCTGATTTCAAAAGTTGCAAGTTCAAATTCAGCAATTAAAAGTCGTTTTTTAGATTAGTGTTTTTTATTTCAAACCTATAACGTAGACGCTGGGAGTCAGGAAGCAGGTGCATTTGGTGAGTTTAATAATAATGAACAAGCGCGATACAAAAACAAGAGAAGCGTCTGGACATGAAAACAGAACCAATACTGCCTGAAGAGTGATGCTAGGGAGTGCTAGACAAAGGAGGAGTAATCAGGGTAGTGATGAAGTCCAGGTGGCTGTAATGAGGGTTGCCAGGTGAGCTAAATGATGGGTTGCCAGGACCGATGGTTAGTGGACCGGGGGTTAGTAAACCGGCGAAGTTGAGCGCAGGAGTGGGGGAGCGGGACTAGACGTGACTAAACCTTAACCCTTACCTTAACCGTTCAGAGTTAATGCCTAACCTTAAGATTGTGGAATTAGTGTCTAACCCTAACTATAACCTTAACAATTGGGAGTTAATGCCTAAACTTAAACTTAAACACTTTGAAATATGACGTTTGAGAAACATGAATGAATGTCTAATTCTGACGTGAGACTGTGAGAGCTTTATTTTTTTAAGGGGTAGATCAGCTTTAATACTGCAGATAGATTGTGGCTTCTATCAACATATTCATAATTTCCAATCCTCCATATATTTTTGTAAATATGTATTATTTTACATATATATACTGTATATATACAGTACAGTACCAGCAAAAAGTTTGGACACACCTACTCATTCAAGGGTTTTTCTTTATTTTTACTATTTTCTACATTGTATAATAATAATAATGACATCAAAACTATGAAACAACACATATGGAATAGTGGAGTAACCAAAAAAGTGTTAATCAAATCAAAATATATGTTATATTTGAGATTCTTCAAAGTTGCCACCCTTTGCCTTGATGACAGCTTTGCACACTCTTGGCATTCTCTCAACCAGCTTCACCTGGAATGCTTCTCCAACAGTCTTGAAGGAGTTCCCACTTGTTGGCTGCTTTTCCTTCACTCTGTTGTCCCACTCACCCCAAACCATCTCAATTGGGTTGAGGTTGGATGATTGTGGAGGTCATCTGATGCAATACTACATCACTCTCCTTCTTGATCAAATAGCCCTTACACAGCCTGGAGTTGTGTTGGATCATTGTCCTGTTGAAAAACAAATGATAGTCCCACTAAGCCCAAACCATATGGGATGGCGTTTTGCTGCAGAATGCTGTGGTAGCCATGCTAGTTAAGTGTGCCTTGAATTCTAAATAAATCACAGACAGTGTCACCAGCAAAGCACCCTCACACCATCACACCTCCTCCTCCATGCTTCATGGTGGGAACTACACATGCGGAGATCATCCATTCACCTACTCTGCATCTTTCAAATACACGGCTGTTGGAACCAAAAATCTCAAATTTGACTCATCAGACCAAAGGACAGATTTCCACCGGTCAATGTCCATTGCTTGTGTTTCTTATCCCAATGTCCATTGCTTGTGTTTCTTGTCCCAATAAAGTCTCTTCTTCATATTGGTGTCCTTTAGTAGTGGTTTCTTTGCAACTATTTGACCATGAAGGCCCGATTCACGCAATCTCCTCTGAACAGTTGATGTTGAGATGTGTCTGTTACTTGAACTCTGTGAAGCATTTATTTTGGCTGCAATTTCTGAGGCTGGTAACTGTAAGGAACTTATCCGCTGCAGCAGAGGTGACTTTGGGTCTTCTATCCTGTGGTGGTCTTCATGAGAGCCAGTTTCATCATAGTGCTTGATAGTTTTTGCGACTGCACTTGAAGAAACTTTCAAAGTTCTTGAAATGTTCTGGATTGACTGACCTTCATGTCTCAAAGTAATGATGGACTGTTGTTTCTCTTTGCTTATTTGAGTTGTTCTTGCCATAATATGGACTTGGTCTTTTATCATATAGGGCTATCCTCTGTATACCAACACTGCCTTGTCACAACACAACTGATTGGCTCAAACGCATTAAGAAGGAAAGAAATACCACAAATTAACATTTAAATAGGCACACCTGTTAATTGAAATGCATTCCAGTTGACTACCTCATGAAGCTGGTTGAGAGAATGCTAAGAGTGTGCAAAGCTGTCATCAAGGTAAAGGGTGACTACTTTGAAGAATCTCAAATATAAAATATATTTTGATTTGTTTAACACTTTTTTGGTTACTACATGATTCCATATGTGTTTTTTCATAGTTTTTATGTCTTCACTATTTTTTTACAATGTAGAAAATGGTACAAATAATGAAAAATCCTTGAATGAGTAGGTGTGTCCAAATTGTTAACTGTACTGTATATATTTTTTTAAATATATTTTCCTTCTTTATTATTTTCCCCTAACCCTACCACACCTCCCCTAATTTGAGTTTTACAGACAGTATATTTCACAGTATTTATCTTTTGTTTGTTTTTAGTCCCAGCCTTCAGCTACTCTCAACCCATCCCATCTATCTCTGAAGACCATCCAGTTTTGATTTCTAGCTGCCATATATATTTCCACTATGTTGTGATGTTTCACTAAAGTTCTGAACCTTTCTATTCTCATAGTCTCTACAGATTATAAATGAAAGATACAAGTATTATTATATTATTGATCGATTGACCATGACTTTTCAAATCACCCAGCAGTGTCACGCCTGCTCCCGCTCCCTGGTGCTCGAAGGCGCCAGGCTCCCAAGCCTGACTCACTCCTGCCACCATCATTACGCACACCTGCCTTCCCTCGTCACGCGCATCAGCGAATTATTGGGATCACCTGGACTCAATCACCTGTTTATTACTTCCCTTATATTTGTCAGTTTCCCATCTCTGTTCCCCGCTGCTGCATTGATGTTCATATGTCATGGTGTTACCCGTGTGCTGATGCTGTTCCTGTCTTGTTCCATGTATGTTCCTCATTAAATGTTCAACTCYCCGTACCTGCTTCTCTACTCCAGCGTTGGTTATTACAAGCAGGGCCATTTGTGGGGTTAGCTCCAAGTAAAGTGACATTTCTGAACACAAGCTCCATATGCGCAGGACCAAAACAAGTGATCTGCAGAGCTGGGATAGTTGTATCCCCCATATATATAACATTTTATTGGTTGCACTCATTTTGTAATTTTTTTAAATTGAAAATCTAAGTTTTGAATNGGTACACGTAGCCACATAATAATACACACAGGCACAAACGACCTGAGAACACAGCAGGAAAGGGTGGCCACAGCACTGCAGTGAGTGATTGAAAAGTGGTTCTCCACCCTGCTACCACGAAAAGACTTCCACCCTGCCACAATACAGCGGGTAAACGCAAGTATTTCCCGTGACTGTGCCTCAAAACCAAATGTTTTCCTGGCCCACCACTCCACCCTGGACTTGAACTACCTCTATGACCCTAAAGGACATCGCTCTTAAACGCAGCCCCAACACTTCATACAGGAGCAACAAATCAATAGACACCCCGCCCAGACAAGCGAGACACTCTCCGAGACCCCCTCCCCGGACCTACACATAGAGGACCCACGCAGACCACAGCACCACCAGCCGCATACACACCCCCACCCCAACCAATCAACACCCCCCCAAGTCAACCATGCCCACACACAATTTAGGCCTCCTCAGATGAGACCTATATCCCCCACTAGAATCCCCATACTTTAATAAAGACAGCTTCTCCATCCTGGAGGGGGAAATCAACCATTTCCAGGCCCAGAGACATGTACTAGTCTGTGGCGACCTAAATGCCAGAACCGGACAATAACCTGACACCCTTAACACACAGGGGGGCAAACACCTGCCTGGAGAAGACAGCATTCCCTCCCCCATATGCGCCCCTAGGCACAACTATGACAACATAACCAACAAAAACGGGTCACAACTCCTGCAGCTCTGTCGGATGCTGGGTATGTAAATAGTCAATGGTATACTTTGAGGGGACTCCTATGGTAGGTACACCCATAGCTCATCTCTTGGTATTAGTACTGAAGACTACTTTATTACTGACCTCAACCCAGAGACTCTCAGAGCATTCAGTCAGCCCACTGACACCTCTGTCAAACCACTGAAAAATCACAGTCTATTTGAACAGCCTCAATCATGAGGCATCAAAGCCAAAGAAACTGAGTAATATTAAGAAATGCTATAGTTGGAAGGCAAGTAGTGTGGAAACCTACCAAAAAACAATTCAATCCCTTTTAGACAACTTCCTGGATAAAATGTTCCACTGTAATAGTGAAGGTGTAAACTTGGCAGTAGAAAATCTTAACAGTATATTTGACCTCTTAGCTAATCTCAAATAGAAAACCGAAGAAAATGAACAAAAATTACAAATGGTTTGATGAAGAATGCAAAAAGTCTAAGAAAGAAATTGAGAAACCTGTCAACCCAAAAACATAGAGACCCGGAAAACCTGAGTCTACGCCTTCAMTATGGTGAATCACTAAAACAATACAGAATTACACTATGGAAAAAGAAGGAACAGCACGTCAGACATCAGCTATATAAATGAAGAATCCATAGACTCAGGACTCAACCCACTTCCTGGGAAACAATTGGAAACACTAACCAACAGACAACACCAAAGAATTATTTATTCAACAATGTCAAGCATTCTCATAGGGTAAACCACTTCTTCATCACGCTCTTACTTTGCGCGACATATCCACTTTCATAACAAAGCAACAAAGAGACGAAAAATCAACCTTATACCCTGATCAGCATAACAAATCTTAGAATCCAACCTACTAAAACCTTCCAAACCCACTGGATCAACCCAGCCAAACATTTACCTGAATAAGCTTCAGCACAAAGTAAAAACCTCAACCAAAAAAGTGCGCATGTCGCAGGTGTGATGTCCACTTACAACTCAAATGAAATGATAAAATACAGACAACAACCATTTCCACGTTGCTATACTAAACATCTTTATCATCATCCCTTAGCTCTACGTCATCTCCCAATACATTTAGCGCAACCAACGGACTATCACCCCAATCCCACAACAGTTGAGACACTATTTGTCCACAAAAACTCGTACCGTCAGATATGCCAATCCAACAGCAACCTTGGGAAAATCGCTCTGCATTATCATTAACACACACTTGTAACATTCCTCAGTGAAAAGAACAATGAGCTAAGCAAATTCAAATTGGCCTTTTTACCAAATTATCGTATGACAGACCATGTATTCATCTTCTCTCTG
>NW_019944591.1:42567-47366 GCF_002910315.2 Salvelinus sp. IW2-2015 | reverse complement strand
TTCCTCTCTCCCTCCTCTGGTCCTTCCCCTAGGTCCCTATAGTTAATAGATATATATTGCTTTTCACGATCAAAAGGTAGGATTCACAATGCAGTGCCCTGTGTGATTGTTTCTGGACAGGGTCACCGGAACAGATGTGGACTAAAGTTCTGGCCATTTTTCCAACAATTCATTTTAAACCCATGTTCCTTTCTTCTTGCCGACCGAGAATTCCTGTGAACAGCTGCGCAAAAACCATCCCCGAACACTGGAAACGGAGCATAGCCCGCCTGAGCCCTTTCACAGTCACCGGAGGAACACACACAGATGAGGGCGAGAGAAGAGAGAGAAGAGAGAGAGAGAGAGAGAGGAGAGAGAGAGAGAAGAGAGAGAGAGAGAGAGAGAAGATGGTTTAATAGGAGTGCTTTCTGGAAGCAACAAATGTTCCCGGGGCTGTAAAGAGGAAAATTCTCCCACAAAGACTTTTACACATTGCTGCTGAAACCAGTTAGAGAGGAGATGGTCATACTCCCTTGCACGGGTTGCATACACACACTCACGCGGCAGTATTCTCACACATACACACAACACACACCGCTTTCAGATAAAAGATAAAATTAATTCATGTCTGAAAATGGAGAGAAGCAGAAGCAGAATTTATGCTGAAGTGAATGAAGGTTCCAGTTAACACCAAGCTGTCCACTGTCTCCTCTCCACTCATCCTCTCCTTCCCTCTCTCCCCCCCTCTCTCCCTCCCTCTCTCACTTCATCCTCCCTCCCTCTCCTTCCTCTCTCCCTCCCTCTCTCCCTCCCTCTCTCCTTCCCTCTCTCCCCCCCTCTCTCCCTCCCTCTCTCCACTCAGCTCTCCCTCCCCTCTCCCTCCCTCTCTCCCTCCCTCTCTCCCTCCCTCTCTCCCTCTATCGGCCTGGGGGACAGGGGTTCACACTTCCCATCTCTCCCTCCCTCTCTCCCTCTATCCCTGGGACAGGGTGTCACACTGTCCATCTCTCCCTCCCTTCCCCCTGCTAATCGCTGGGACCAGGTTCACTCTGTCCCTGCCCTTCCTCTCTCTCTCTCTCTCTCCGCTGGGTATCTAGTGTTGCTGTGTGTTGTTTCTGCTCATCAGCGATCGCTGTCGCATCTCCGTGGTTGATGGTATAGCTCAACATAGTCGCTCGACCGTGCCTCCCCTGTGCCTCGCCCTTCGTCTAATGTCCGGCGACTCCGTTCGCCCCCCCCCTTGTCTCCACCTGCTCCGTCCCTTGCTCCTCAGCTCGTGTTCTGCGTCGATGTGTCCGCTCTGAGCCGAAAGAAGCTATTGAGTAGAGATGAGTTCTGGAGTCAAGGCTCAGGAGATAGTTTAGTCTCCTCGCGATAGGAAGGAAGGACTGCATGCGGGACTCACCATCACAAGCTAGAGAGCAGAGTTTGTGGGGGTAGGTGGGAAGAGGCAGTCTAGTGTGCGAGTTTGTCAGTGCGGGTGCTGCTTCTAGCCTGTGTCTACATGTGCATATGTTTGTCGGTTCTAGCACTAGCCTTCTCCTCTGCTTGTGTCTGCTTCTGTCCCCGTCTACATGTACTGTCTGATCACGTGTCTGCAGTGCAGCAAGTTCTATGCTCCCCTCCTAGTGCTCTCGCTTCTCGTTCTATACTCGCCTCTCTACATCCCTCTCATCCTTCTTTCACCAAACGCGGCCGCTTACCGCTATCCCAGTGAGAGCGCAGACCCACAGGCAGGATTCCTCGAGTGCCAGAACAGAAAGACTTAGTTACATCTGCCGGTACCCTGTCGTGTCTGCATGTTCCTGTGTCTGTCCCTGTGCATGTCCCAGCTGTCGGCTGTCCTGTGTCTGTCCTGTGTTCACCTGACTGTCCTTGTGTCTGTCCCTGTGTATGTCCCTGTCTGCCCTGTGCATGTCCCAGCTGTCCTGTGTCCATCCTGTCTCTGTCCCTCTGTGTCCCTGTGTCTGTCGTCCCTATGCGTGTGTCTTTACCTGTCCCCATGTGTCACCTGTCTGCCTCTGTCCTGTCCCTGTGTGTCCCTGTCTGCCTCTGTCCCTGTCCCTGTCCTGACCCAGCTGTCCCTGTGTGTCACCTGTCTGCCTCTGTCCTGTCCTGTCCTGACCCAGCTGTCCCTGTGGTCACCTGTCTGCCTCTGTACCTGTCTCTGTCCCTGACACCAGCTGTCCCTGTGTGTCACCTGTCTGCCTCTCCCTGCCCTGTCTATCTTTGAAGACCATCCTGTTTGATTTCTAGGGACAGGGATATTCCACTATGTTGTGATGTTTCACTAAAGTTCTGAACCTTTCTATTCTCAAGTCTCTACAGATATAAATGAAAGATACAAGTATTATTATATTATTGATCGATTGACCATGACTTTTCAAATCACCCAGCAGTGTCACGCCTGCTCCCGCTCCCTGTGCTCGAAGGCCCCCAGGCTCCCAAGCCTGACTCACTCCTGCCACCATCATTACGCACACCTGCCTTCCCTCGTCACGCGCATCAGCGAATTATTGGGATCACCTGGACTCAATCACCTGTTTATTACTTCCCTTATATTTGTCAGTTTCCCATCTCTGTTCCCCGCTGCTGCATTGATGTTCATATGTCATGGTGTTACCCGTGTGCTGATGCTGTTCCTGTCTTGTTCCATGTATGTTCCTCATTAAATGTTCAACTCYCCGTACCTGCTTCTCTACTCCAGCGTTGGTTATTACAAGCAGGGCCATTTGTGGGGTTAGCTCCAAGTAAAGTGACATTTCTGAACACAAGCTCCATATGCGCAGGACCAAAACAAGTGATCTGCAGAGCTGGGATAGTTGTATCCCCCATATATATAACATTTTATTGGTTGCACTCATTTTGTAATTTTTTTAAATTGAAAATCTAAGTTTTGAATCCGTCGTCGCGTTGTGTATTGGTTAATAAACCCTGTGCCATGRAATCGGTWCATCGACAATCTCCTCTCAACTATTTTGCAACCATTATGGCGCAGCTGTAAAYTCTTTGGTCCTTAAATGAAACTGGTAMACATTTTTTTTCATCACCATTTTCTTTAAACAATTCTGGTGTTTAATGCAGGGCCGACAGACAAGTCCCTTACCTTCTTCCCTTTCCCCCTCCCTTTCTTCATTTTTTCCGGTAATGCTTTAATCAGTTGGTTGTAATTTTGGATAGAGCAGACATTTCCATATATTTTTGTCAACTGCATGTATGACATAACTCCACCAGTCCTATTTATGATATTTACAGAGATTATACCGTTTAATTCTCCAAATAATGTTTTTTTTATATTTGAGTTTAACCATAATATTTGCTCTGTCTTTCCTGGTGGATTAAACTGAAATTACAAACAGCTTTCTATGGCTTGTTTAAAACATATCGATATTTTGGAGATTATTTCATTTTCATACAACAGAAAGTGAGATTGTAATCTGAATGAAGGGAAAAGGGTCATTCTTGAACACGTGGCCATTCTTACTAATCTGCTAGAGAGCCAGTAAGGATTTAAGTATAGTTTTTGTATGATAGAAGCCATTAGTGAGAGGACCAATGCTTGAATATTTAATAATTTATGCCCTCTGAATTCATATTCATTATATAAATATGGCTGTTTAATTTCTGTCTTGCCATTCCAAATAAAGTGGAATATTTTTTGCTCATATAATTTCAAAAACAAGTCATTAGGTGTAGGCAGRSCCATAAGTATATAGGTCAACTGGGATATGACTAAAGAAAAAATGTGGATGATTTTTTTCACAAATAGACAGGTGTTGTCCTTTCCATGCTAGGAAAATCTCATCTATTTTGGCCAACTGTCTATTAAAACATAATGTAGTGAGATCATTTTGGCTCGGGAAAGGGAGAGAATTGTTGTTCTTCCTGTTTCTCACATTATGAGCCATTATTCCTCTCTCCTCTCTTCCTTTCATTATCCCTCCATCTCTCATCTCCTCTTGTCTGCCTGGCTTTGTCCTTTCTCACGCTGCACATCCTTCTCCTCTCTCTCATACACCCTGTTTCTCCTCCCTCCTCTCTCTCCTCCTTCCTCTCCTCTTCTCCTCCTCCCTCTCTCTCCTCCCCCTCGCTCTCATCCTCCCTCTCTCTCCTTCTAACTACTCCCTTTAATCTCGCCCTCTTTCTGTCTCCATGTCTCTTTCTCGCTTCTTCTCTTTCTAAACACAGGAAGAGGCGTGAGGAGTGTAAGGTTCCTCTTCACAAATGTCAGAGACATCCTGACACTTGGAGGACACACACACACACACACACACACACAACACACACACACACCACACACACACACACACACACACACACACACACACAAAACACAACACACACACAACACACACACCACACCACACAACACACACACACACACACACACACACACACATATTCCTCAATGTTAATGGTAAGGTGTGTTGAGGAGAACAGGATGGGTGAGGAGGGAGGAGGGGCGAGGGGGTGAGGGGTGAACGAGGGGGAGGGGTGGGTGAGGGTGACGTGGTGGCAGCAGGCGAACTGAGTGAGGTGGGGGGACCCACTTTCAGAACAAAGTGAGTGCTCTCTATTGAACTGACCCTTATCTCAACTAGCTCTCACAGTCTCTTATTATATCTATTTATTATCGAAATGTTATTAAAATAGAGGATCTAGATAATGTTTCTAACCTCTCTGGATTAATACCAAATTATGATAAATACACCATATTATGTTTTGTGATAGGCAAAAAAATGCAACTTTACATTACTCTGTAGTTTACCAATAAAATGGTTCGACGGTGAAGTGGACATGGCTGAGTTTTCAAGATCTCC
>NW_019944591.1:38724-42542 GCF_002910315.2 Salvelinus sp. IW2-2015 | reverse complement strand
ACTAGAGCTGTAGAGAAGGAGAGATCAGAGAGGGGTTAGAGCGAAGTGAGAGAGTGAGAGAGTGAGAGAGAGAGAGAGAAGAGAGAGAAGACGAGAGAGGAAGAGAGAGAGAGAGAGAGAGAGAGAGAGAGAGAGAGAGAGAGAGAGAGAGAGAGAGAGAGAGAGAGGAGAGAGGAGCGAAGAAGAGAGAGAGGAGAGTGAGAGAGCGAGTGAGAGAGAGAGAGAGAGAGAGAGAGAGAGAGAGAGAGAGAGAGAGAAGAGAGAGAGAGAGAGAGAGAGTAATGTGTTTGGAATGTTTACTTCAGGAGAGAGAACAGAAACCAGACACAGCTCAATGGGAAAACATATCACTCATTCAAATTTGACCTCTCCCTCTCTCTCTCCCTCTCCCTCTTCTCCCCCCCTCTCCCCCTCCCTTTAGTGTTCCATCGTTCCTGTCATTCTGACAAACCACAAATCCTCTGGATGGATTTCCACAGACCAATTGAGGTACCAGGTTGATTCGCAGGTGTAGTGTTTGTACATGCCTGTGTTTGTGTGGATGTTAACTATACTTGTGGGTACCAGACGTCCCTACAAGAATAGTAAACAAACCAAATTAGACCAACTGGGGACATTTTGTTAGTCCCCACAAGGTTAGTTGTAAAAGACTGTGTGTGTGTGTCTGTGTGTTTGTAACTATCTGTGTGCATCTCTCCCCTGAATCCTGTGTACACAGAATCTCAGCTGACAAAAACATTAGAATCGAGAACTGTTTGAGGAACCCCCTTAGAACCCTGTTTATTCCCGGAGAATCCACAGGCATTGGGTTTTATGTTACATCCGGCTGACATTCATTCTTACCATCCAGTTCATAACTCTTTCACTAAAGAGCTAAATGTATCACGGTTTTGATCCTACTGATCCTGTATTAATGACTTACCATGAGTTATAGGGATTAGGATGATTGATGAGATGCTGAATGGTATTACTGTCATTCTGGCATTATAGAAAAAGTATATTTCTTGATTATTTCTCTCCTCTCCTCTCTCTCTCTCTTCCTCCTTCTCTCTCTCCTCTCTCTCTCTCTTCCATCCTCCTCTCATCTCTCCCTCTACTTCTTCTAACATACTCCTCTGTTAATCTCGTCCTCTTTCTGTTTCCATGCTCTCTTCTCTCTGTCTCTCCTATGTCTCTCTCATATTCTGTTCTCTCCTCCTGCTCTCTCTCTCTCTCTCTCTCTCTCTCTTCTCTCTTCTCTACTCTCTCTCTCTCTCTCTCTCTCTCTCATCTCTCTGCTTCTTCTCCTCTCTCACCTCTCTCTCTCTCTACTCTCTCCTCATCTCTTCTCTCATCTCTTCTCTCTTTCTCTGGCTCTTCTCTCTTCTCTGCACCTCTTCTCTCGTCTTACTTCCTCTCTCTTCTCTGTCAGTCGCCGTAATTGTTCTCCTAAACTTTCTCTCTTCTCTCTTCTCTCTCGTCTCTTCGTCTTCTCTTCTCTCTCGTCTACTTCTCTCTCTCTCTCTCTCTCTCTCTCTCTCTCTCTATTCTCTCTCTCTCTCTCTCTCTTCTCTCTCTCTCTCTCTCTCTCTCTCTCTCTCTCTCTCTCTTCTCTCTCTCTCCTCTCTCTCTCTCTCTCACTCTTCTATCCCTCTCTGATGCTCTCCTTTCTCCAGCTCTACCTTTCCCAATTGAAACTTTTAAACACTTAATTTACTCATCCTCTTTTCCAGGGATCAAAAGCCATCATCTGTAGGTGATGTCTTTGTTATTGAAGGTTGGAGATTCGCTTCCTTTTTACGGTGGTGGTAGAATTTAAACATTCTCTTTTCTGGAATTTGATCATTTAGCGCGTATCTGTAATTCTTGCTATTGCCATTGAATTTTTGGGTGTTCTATGTTGTACACAGAGGATATTTGTGCAGAATTCTGCATGCAGAGTCTTATTTTGGTGTTTGTCCCATTTTTGTGAATTTCTTGGTTGGTTAGCGGACCCCAGGACCTCCACAACCATAAGGGCATGGGTTCCATAACTGATTCAAGTATTTTTAGCCAGAATCCTAATTGTATGTCGTTTTTTATGTTCCTTTTTTCGATGCATAGAAGGCCCTTTTCTTGCCTTGTCTTCAGATTGTCACAGCTTTGTGGAAGTTACCTGTGGTGCTGATGTTAGGCCGAGGTATGTATAGTTTTCCTTGTGTGCTCCAGGGCAACGGTGTCTAGATGGAATTGCATTTGTGGTCCTGCCGACTGGACCTTTTTTGGAACACCATTTTATTTTTGTCTACTTGAGACTTTCTGTCAGCGGCCCAGGTCTGCCGAACTTGTTGCAGGAAAGATCTAGGTGCTGCTGACTTTCAGATTCATTAGGGTGAGGCCATGGTGGCTGCAGACTGTTTCTAGTGCCTCAACAATTTGTTGATATATACGTTATGTTGAGAGGGTGGGCTTTAAAAGCTCATCCCTTGTCTCACCCCACGGCCCAGTGGAAGAAATGTGTGTTGTTTTGCCTATTTTTTAACCCGCACACTTGTCAGCTCTACCTTCCCAAGGTAACTTTAAACACTCATTTACTTTTACTTTTAACTTTCCTCCTTTTTTTCCTGAAATATGGAGTTTTACACAAGTCCTTAAATGGACATTACAAACAAGTAGTTTATTTTTTCCCTCCTTTCAAAAAAAACCCTGCATTCTCGTCCAAGCTTAAGTATCTCAGTACTAATCACCACTGTTCAAACACAAACACAAACACACCACAGAGCCAAGCTTATGTCTAACAGTACTATTCACAAATGTCCAAACACACACCCTTCAGAGTGACAGGAACTAGCAACACAGCCAGCGCTAGTGTGTGCGTGTGTGTGTGTGTGTGTGCTTGTGTTTCCCTCTCCCCGGTCAGCCACTGTGACATTTTCTCATGCTCAGGGCGGTGTGATGCAGAGAACATCAACCTAATCCACAGAGAACATTGAGAGGAAAAGAGAAAGCTCTGTGTTAGAGGTCAAAGGTTAGAGGTCATACCCGTCCCAGACTCCCATCAGCAGCTGCATGGTGTACTGTATAGTATAACTGGCTATTCTAAMAGAGTATGTCATCATGAYTGTGTGTTGGTTACTCCAACAAGATATCAGCCATTGTGTGTACGCGCATAATTGTGTGTGTTTGTGCATGTGTACGTGCGTGTGTGTTGGTTCCTCGAGTGTTTTGCATGTGGTTCTGAGAATAATGTCTTATATCCCCTGTTGACGAGGCTGGGAGGGTGTTCTACAGCACAACAGTTCTGGTCCCAGCTGGTCTAGAGTCAAGCCCTTCTGGCCCATCATGAACCCAGTCACTCCCCCGATCACAGCCCAAAAACAGACACTACACTGCAATACACACATAATAGGGCCCTTATGTCCCTGTCATGCTGTGGTATCCAGTAACCCACCACCACAACCCTCCAGGCGTTGGAGCCCCTCTGCAGGTACAGGGAGACAAAGAGAGGGATATTCTATGGTTATTAGTCAGATGTTACCAGTCCTGGAGGACTCCAGTCACGTTGCTCCCATTCAAGTATTGTTGTGTGTGTGTTTGTCTGTCTTTGTGTGTGTGTGTGTCTGACGGGAAACCACATGCAAACCACTGGAGGAACCACACATGCGCACACACACACACACATACACACACACACACACACAACACCACACACACACACACACACACCACACACACACACACACACAACACACACACACACACACACACACACACACACACACACCACACACACACACACACACACAACACCACACACACAACACACACACACACACACACACAACACTCAATTATGCGCG